>NW_019524929.1:199686-256793 GCF_002814215.2 Seriola lalandi dorsalis
GGGGGCTGGGGTGGTGGGGGGGATTGGAAAAGGGAGGCAAATAAAGAGCCGAACACACATCTTGTTAAAAGTAAGATTTGTAAGCTTATTATTTTGTTATCATGATCATTGTTATAACCTCTGTTATGGTTTGTTCAGTTTACAGTTTATTTTCAAGTTCATTTAAAGTCATTCCAGTCGAAGGTAAACATGATTGTAAATTGTTGTTTTCCAACACTATTAAATGCTTTTGTTGTTTTGCCAGACAACAATCAGTCACACTCTCTTGCACACACATACACACACACACACACAATGAAAGAGCAGAAGCAAAGAGACTGTTGCTCGCTCCCCCATTTGTTCCTTCACGCACACACATGTGCACACACTGACACCAGTACACACAAAGACGGACAGCATCTCATGCTAAAGCTCCTGCACACAGCCATGATGTAATTAACAGAAATGAGCTCTGATACTTACTCTCCCTGACAAACACACACATTCGTTCAGACACACACACACACACACACTGTCTTGCTCTCGTGTCTAAGTTCTTAAGTGCAACTTCTTGAAGAGTGATTTACCCTCTTGCACAGCTCTTCAACCCTCTCCCTCAACACCAGAACCCGAACCTCTCCTACCTCACCCTCCCACCAAGAGCCATACATACACCTGGACTGGTTCACACACATTATTACAGTCTCTTAAATCTACTCATTGATGCTCCAAAGCCACATTATCCTGTTTGTTTCCACAGAAAGATGCTCTTGTTGGAGCTAATACATTTCTATGAATTTAAAATGTGTAGTGCAGTTCGGCCGTACCACACAAAATATATCTCATTCTTTTGTGTGTGACTTAGAAGATCATTCGATCTGTTCTAAAAAGTGTTCAAATACAAATTTCTGAGGGAATAACCACCCTTTGGTTGAACTGGTCACAGCCTGGACCACACATATATATCCTGTAAATATATTCTGTTATAGATATAGCTTTGTTTTAAAGGGTTTCCCAGCAATTTACTATTGCACTGCCATAAAACTGGGGGACTCACAAGAAACAGGTGAAAAAATAGATCAAAACTGGTAAAGCAGAGACCAACATATCCTGACTTTGAGTCTCCAGTAGGGTTTCCTAGCTCCAAAAACTCTGAAACCTACATTTCCCATGATACAACTTGATGACATCCACTGTTGGTCCATCCCTGCGTGGTAAATGCCCATATTTTTCTAACTGTATAGTCCTCGTTTGTAACTTTGTCCGAGCTAAGCCTCGTAGCATCATCAGGGTTATTTTCTCAGACTTTAAAAAGCTCCAGAGCCACAGAGGACCTGTTACACGTTTTCACAGGCTGAGTAATACTCCTAATGAGTCCCTTCAAGAAAACAAAAATTTCCAAAAGTTATACTCTATAAGATAATTCAACTGTAAATTTGAATAATCACTTAGCTAAGAGATTCAGAGAGTGCAGCCCAGGTTTACTTATGGCTCAACCCACCCAATTCTCCAACT
This sequence comes from Seriola lalandi dorsalis, assembly GCF_002814215.2. NCBI lineage: Eukaryota > Metazoa > Chordata > Actinopteri > Carangiformes > Carangidae > Seriola > Seriola lalandi. The sequence goes on from NW_019524929.1 coordinate 201,181, forward strand.
TTTTAAACCCCCGTCTTCCCCCTCAAGATAACCAATTATACACCACAACAATCTCAAAAAAATAATTAAAAAAATGGAAAAAAAAACAAACAAAAAAAAAAGCTAAGCTTCAAGTTTGTAAAAATGCTTACATCACATTTCAATATCGGCAGATTTCAAAACATTGGAGTTCCATTCTTTGTCTGTTTTGACATTTACACAGGTATTTGAACGTCTCATACGCCGCTGTGTGACCTGGTTGGTCAGCTTGCAGTCCATCATCATCATCTTCATTACTCATTATCAATATAATCATCATCACCTTCATCATTGTTATCAGCTACTATGGTAAGCCATGCCCTACTAGAGTCCATTGTTGGCAGGGTAGGGTAACCATGGTGAATAAGGTGCTAGTTGCTATGGAAACGCTATTCTGAAGCAACCGACTGGTACAGTTGTTTGAATTTTGAATTGCCGTACCTCCCCACCAAAGCACTTGGTTTGTATGTATTACTTGTTGCTTTAGTTGTGTTTTGATTTTTTTTTTTATTTTGCATTTTCATACTTATAAGATGTACAGTATGTGGATGTATTTTCAGGCTGTTAGTACCATTTAAAATATTCTCACTCGCTATCAAACACTCACACATGGCACACTCAGGCATATGTTTTTCTCTCTCGCACACAGACTCACACGGTAACAGAAAACTGTTTACATGTTGCATCTGACAAATGAGTTTACAGAGATGAGATTGGTAGAGCAGGCTGCTACACCAACATGGACCAGTGGAGAAATTCTTATTGGCCGGGACTTGACCTGTCCTTAGGTGGTTGTGTGAGTGACTGTCCTTCCTCCTTCGTCCCTCCTCCTCACTCCTGTTCCTCTCCTCCAAACAGCTTGCAGTCGGTTGAGAGGAGGGCAGTATTGCTGAGTGTATCCATGGCTGCTCCGTAGCCACCGTGTGCTTTAGTTAACCTCGGAGATGACAGAGGACTAACCGAGTACTTCAAAGACGGGGACAGAAAAGTAACAAAGCAACTTATAACATCAATAAACCCTTGCAGTTTCTGTGTCAATGGCACATCTACGTCCCTCCCGCCAAAATGATTTTTAAGTGGATGATTCATCGTTTAAATGCTCTGTATTTTCCCCCTGACCCCATCCAGTTCTGGTGCCTTCTGTAGAGACTGATGGTGAACACAGGATGACACAGCAGAGTGGAGATGGCAACTAAAACACTGGTATCTGGAGTCCCGGGGTGTGTTTGTGTATGAACTATCAGCTACTTTGACCAGTCTTCTACACAGGACCAGCACAGTTCATCAGCTGGGTCCTTTTTTTTCCTCTATGGACTGGGACAAGTTCCCAGCATCAAGATAACATCAACAATAACATCAACAAAAAAAAGGCAATTTCAGTTCAATTCTGCTGAGATCTATTTGATTCAGTTCATCTGAGTTCATTTTAAGTCTTGTTGCAAGAAACTATGGCAACTAGCCCTAAGGAAGTGTTTTAGCCAATCAGATCCAGGGGAAAGTCTTCAAATGGTTTTCAATTGGGTGGTTGGATTTGATGCTTTTTCTTCTTTTTATTATGATTTCAGCCCCGCCCATCTCATGTTGTATAAATGCTTTGTGTGGTGTGCGTGATTCAACAAGCTCAACCTATGGCCTGTTCAGACACACACACACAAAAACATAGACATACACAAATGCACACTCGCACACAAGTCTACCACACCTGCATCTGTGTGCACAGGCTGACTTTAATGCAATATACAGTTCAGTCTGTGTCACGAAGCGCCTGAAGGTCTTTAAACTCCACCAAAAGCACACTCCCTCAAACACACACACACACACACACACACACACACACACACACACACACACACACACACACACACACACAGATGCTTGAAAACTCTCATTTCAAAGTCTTGCTCCTCTTGCCTTCTGCTCTATTTGTGGTATCTTAACACTCCTTTCCTCTCCTCTCCTCTCCTGACTCCCCCACTTCTCTCCCACCCCCTGATACTGTACACCCTCCCAAGGCTAGTTGGCATGGTGACGCTGATGGGATGGCCGTTGCTAGGAGATGAAGTGAACGGCCAGAAGGAGCATTGTCACGGTGAGGAGAAGGCGATCCCTGGATGGGCTGCTTCCGCTGACGCTCTTCTCCAGCTTGGGAACGAAAGGGTTAAATTCATCTGTAAATACAGAGACAGAGAGGAAGAGAGGAAAACAAAGAGGGAGAGTGATGTCTTTATTTTCATTTATGACAATGCTAGCAGAGAATTTCTCAACACTTGCAAACCTTGAAAGGAAAATTTAAAAGATAAGTTCTTCTGAGCTTCTAAATGTGCTGTAATCTTGTTACACAGCACGGCCATAACTAAAACATGACCAAATGTGTTTCAATGAAGCAGCCTGACTGAACAAAAGGCAGCACGCACTGTCTCACTCCCACTGAAATGTGGTTAGTGTGCTACAAAGACAACACAACAGTGCCCCAGCAGACTGCAGCTGTTATTAGAAAGCTCTCATTGTTCTTATACAGTGACACATTCCCAATCAGACACACTACTTTTACATACAGACATACTGTATATAATGCAGCTAATCTATCTGTATTTGCACCTGGTGGTGTCCTAAAAATAGTTTGTGGTTTTTCGTCGCGGGGTTACGCACCGAACACCGATGTCTAGTCGAAGAACAAAAACAAGTCAGCAGACAGTTCGCTACATGCCTACACTTCTGAGACACACATGTGGCGAGACGCACCCTCTGTAGTCACATGATTAATGAGACTGGAGAACAGACAGTAGCACAATTTTCTGTCTGTACAAAAGTCACGCTGATGCTGATTAGTAACTCCTGTGTTTACGGTCCGATTGGGATGGAAGTGAAGTGGGGATGTTGTCAGTGTTTCCACCCGGCACCAGATCTAGTTCCAGAATATTTCCAGCTGCTCTGTGGGTCAGACAGCAGAGTAATGACTGGCTGACACCTGGTTTTAGAGATGGCCTCCTCTGGTATGCTCCGCTGGCCAATCTAATGAGGTCTATGCAGCAGTGGAGCTCAGGTTAAATGCTTTGACCGCTCTGTAACTGAGCATGCGGCTGGGGGGTCAGGACACTGTGTTACTTTGCCGCTGACAGACAGAGGAATGTGGTCTTGAAGACACAAACAGCAGACTGCAGAGAATCTGGCACAACTGGTTCTAAAGTCCGGCTATACTAATCGCCTCATTACACACCTACACACCCACACGTACCCCCCATCTCTCACTAACTGTCACAGATAAACACATAATCATTAGCGTGCATTTCTTGGTGCAATGTTTGTGCGAGAGTGTGCGTGACGTACATCGTGACCCTGATATGTTCTGAGCCAAACATCAGGTTGCACGAGGAAGCTGTGTGTACGTGTAGCTATGTGTGTGTGAATGCACGCCACATTTTGGGGCAGAAAAGCAGGCATCTGCCTGATAATGAGGAAGTTCAGACACCTGGAGGCGTCAAGGAATCTGAATGTCATGTTGACAAGAACAAAGAGACTCCTTTCAGTCCTTGATTGTGGTCTGTCTGTACGCGGTGTACTTGTGTGTGTCAACATGAGTGTGTATGTTTGTCAGTAGCCATCAACTTCAGTGGCTTCTGCCTGAGCTAAAATGTAAGAATATGATGTCATATAATGACCTAAAAAACAGAAACCCCTTGTACACTGTTCAATTCAATACAATTCAATACAAAAGTCCCATAATAAACACTTTATGAAAATAATTATCTTTTATTGTTGTTGACCACTCTGGCAGATTAGTGTTGATCCAACTATGTGTTCATCTTCTTTGAAGTAATAACTTGTGGTGTTCCCCGACTACAACGTCTCATTAAAAGGTAATTCCAGGGAAGTGGTAGGCTGAGTACTTCTGTTTGTCGCTGGTAAATTGAGTTTCACATATAAAAACAGTGGAGAGTCATCGTAAGATCAAGAGCAATTGTCTAAACTTGGTTAGAGAAGCATTGGTTTCCCAACCAAGGGCAACTAAATATAAACTGATGGAATATTTCTAACTTCATTTCTGGGAAAGTCTCCACCTTTTCAAACATCAGCTGAGACAGTTCATAGTGTAATTTTAGTTATAGCCTCGGGCAGAGCCACTATAAATAAACAAACTGAAACAGAAGTACTATTTGGAGGGTATAATTGATAAGGTGAGGTTGATTCTATGATCCATTCTTTTCGCTCCATAATCCAAATCAGGCAAATTCTATCATGAAATATGGTGCCATGTGATGTTTGGTTATATCCCTAATAAGCATGAGGAAAACAACTGATTTGATAGATTTATCTGTGAACAGTACAAAAAATAAAAATATAAAAGGCAATTACCACTGACAGAACACATGCTGAACATATACACTGTAGGATGTATGGAATCGGAGTATAGTGTATTAAGTATATATTTATCAGCGTATCCAGTGTGATTCACAAGCCTTTATTTGGCATCTTTTGAACTGATTGAATTAAAAAATTCAACAGATGTTTCTCCAAGTGTGATAATAACTGAGATGACAGAGTTCTTAACAGCTTGTGTGTGTGTATGTTCTGCCACTGACATCCAACCTGATGTTGCTGGCAAAGCACACCAAACACACTATCGCTTAAAGGAGTGGTAATTGCTACAATAAACCCCATTAAAGAAAAAGCTTCTGATTTCTCCACTAATGGCCGGACCTGATCGTCAGATGCTGTAACCTGAGCCAACAGGGTTGGTAAATGAGTATCCTCCCACTGAAAGCCATCAGTAATCACATGGCTGCACGGGGAGCTGCTAGCACCATTCCATCTGTGTTGTAAATGAGATCTAAATGAAATCTAATACTAGAGGCCGTATTCAGGAGGGAACCACTGTTGAGCTGTAGACACTGATTGAAAGGGGCAGTGTCCAGGAAATAAACTGTGAGCAGTGAAGGGGAGAGAGAGCGAGTGAGTGAATGAGAGAGAGAGACGGGTGGTTTACAATATGATCCTGCAACATTCAGCTTAGTTAAACATTTTCAGGCACGACAATCAGACGGATTGGAAGGGAGCAGTTAGTGCGTGTCGCCTTGTGTTTGTGTGAATGTGCTGATGTGAACTTTGAATAACAGTAATTAAAACTATGATGTGATGAGTCTAATCTGCAGTCAGGAGGACTGAGAACGAGGGAGGGGAATAGGAAACTGTACTGCTTCTTTGTTTTTAGTTCATTTCACAGCTCCCTGCTGATTTCCTCACTTCCTCTTGCACCACTTGGGTTATCCAATTAATTTAATTGGCAACACAGCACTACAGGTGAAAATGACCCATAGGAGCTGAGGTAATTTGTGCTCTGCTATTGTGTCAGCCATTCACTAAATATTAACAGTATTGTCATGTACTCCATTTTCCTTATCTGTTCAAGTACATTGAATACAATTATTCTTCTGCAAAAATAATCTTTTGCTTTTCTTTATATTCTTGTATGTGCTGTACCTTGTAAACAGTTGTGTACTGCATGTGATTTGTCCGTCTTTTTCAAGTGGATCTTTTATGTTACTGGGCGAAGCATCTTTTAAATTTACTGTGTGTTTACAAGTATGTGCTGGAGAGGAGGGAGGGAGTAAGTGGTGAGGATACGTGATGAGAATGAATCGCTCAATCATATAGTGGCAAACAAAAGTACTGGTGAATTAACTTAAATCTGTTACCATAAGGTTAAAAAACCATGAACAAACAGACACAATATAATTTTGAAATGAAATTATTTCTTTTTTTATATTGTTTACATCACTTCGATAGCATTAATACATGGAATGAAACCCTAAAATTAATATCATTTTGAAAAAAAAAGACGTTAAAAGAGGGAAACTCAAAAAAACTCAATTTCACACATCAAAAGGTGAATAAACTGAGTTTTAGTGGCTTTCCCCTCCACTGCATTCCTACTTGTGCTCTGGGAGGAAAAATGGAGGATGGGAATTAAAGGGCGGGAGGATGAGGAGGGCATGGAGAAAGGAGATGGAGTGAGAGAGAAACGAGATGAAAGCATGATGAAGTGAGGAAAAAAAAAAAGTAAGGGAGAGGTATCTCAACAAACTCATATGACCTGCAGCCATTCGCGGCAGCCAGCGATGAGTTTTCTTATGACAGTTACGAGTACAGACTGATTTATCCCATAAGCACACGCATTCAGGCGTGCACGTGCACACATATGAACAACAACACAGCAGCACGTTTTACAGGCTACCTTGGAAAAGAGCGTGAAAACTAGACAGGATGATGATTGATACCCGTGTGTCTGTTTGTGTAATGGGTGGCGTCTAGCTGGGCCAAGCTCGCTATACATGTTGCCATTGTGCTACTGCATTGTTGTTGCCATAACAACGAGAAGCAACCACATGATCATCTGAGATATTATCCTAAAGTCTGTCACTTTTTGATTTACTGCTCAGCTTCTCCCTTGAATTGCTGCCAAACACAGTTCCAGCCGTAACAGATTTAGCAAGATTCCCGTGATTCCCATGAACGCACCAGTCGTGTAATCCTGACGAGAGCAACATAAGGACAAACGGTGAGCACTTGCCAAGATCAAGAACTACAGAACTACAGGAAATCCGAACAGACCTTCCCTTTTCTGAATGAATTTTGAGTTATTTTTTGGTAAATCACCATGAAACTCTGTGTTCTTTGCTTATCCGGGTGAAAACAGCGAGTGTGAAATGAATATGCATGTAGTTGTTTAGCAGGATCAGCAGCTTGCCAAGCCAGCTGGTGCTGTGAAGTTAACTGTGCTGGAGGTTTCTTTTTAAAACAGCACATTTTCAGTTTGGTTGGCTTCTTTTGATGCTGTATGGCCGATGAACCGGTCACTCTGCCATCACATGTTATTGATCAATCTGCTGTCAATATTTAAAGAACAGATGATATTCTACAAGGGAGTTATTTTGTCTGGGAACTCATGGAGTGAGAGACACAACCTCCCTTACTTGTCTAAATCCAGTTTTTGTCCCCCTGCATTTTTTAAATTTCACCGTCACAATTACAATGACTCACCAAAATCTCTCTAATCTAGAAACGTTAAGTTGTGAAAATGTAAGAATGTAAGAATTACTAAAATGTGCCAACAGAGCGGAACAGAATTGTTTGGGGACTTTTTGCTGCCTGAGTTTTGCCTGTCAGGATAGATACAGGTTGTCCCGACTATATGATTGGTGGAGATAGTTGGGGCTGGATGCAGCCTGACAGGATGCTCTGCAGAAACTTGCACCAAAAATAAAGATCATCGGACAAAGCCAAGACAGTAAACAACAATGCTCTTTATATAACAAAGTTTATAGTTTAAGTTCCAAATATTTCTAATCTAAATTTTATTTTCTGTAGAGTTAATCCATTAATAATGCAGAAATTACCATTCCTAATTAATATGTTAGGCTACCATTATAATGAATGAATGAATAATGAAAGGCAAAAAGACCAATTTTATCACCATGTGTGTCACTTATTAAGCTGTTCTCTATAAATGCAGAAAATATTAATGTCCCACATCCACTGGGAGACATTTTCATTACAATGAACATGGGCACTGCAGGTTAATTTGAGTCAATCCCACATACGCCCTCCTGTAGCTGTAAATACTAGTGCATCGAATGTCTATTAATCCACTGCTGAAAACAAATGCATCATGCTTTAAAAAATTAAACTATATACAGTATTTACGACCACTTTTAAAAGTTTTACAGACAGGGAGGGGAAGTTGGAAAGTTTTTTGTGGGATTTGTCAAAAAAAAAAAAAAAAAAAATACAATAGAATAATTACCCTGTAATTTCAGTGTCGAAGCTTAAGAAGTGTGACTCATAATTTCATGATTTGAGACTAATGTGATCTGAATGACAAACAAGTCTGGGTCTGTTTTTTGGGAACCCAGACGGGCCGGATATATGTGCTCCACACTTACTCAACGTTATGTGTGTATAAGTTTAAGCGATTGTGTGTACGACTCACCGATATCGTCAATTTTTAGGCCTGGTCTAAGTGTGTAGTCTGGCTCTGTAGGCTCTGGCTCATCGTCCACGTCCGAGGCTGAAGGAGGGAAAGAGTGAGAGAGGAGAAATCGAATGAGACGGGAAAAAGAAGGAGAGGGAGAGTGAGGGAGCAGGGGTTAAACCATTTCTCCAACCCAAAGGATTTTAATTACATCCAACTTGACATCTTGAGAGAAACGCGCACAAGAGTGGCAAAGGCAAGGGTGTAGGGGTTAAAAAAAAAAAAAGAAAAATCCCCCAGAGCAGACAGGCTGACAAGCCATAACATCAACCAGCAGCCCTGACAAAGAGAGAGAAAATGAGTAAGCAAGTGAGACAGAGGGATTGAGGGAGAGAAAGAGTGAGAGGAGGAAGGTGAGGGCAGGAAGATCAAACTGAAGAAGGCAGTGTGTGAAAAGGGATGGAGAGCAATGGAGTCGGGGGGGTGGGGGGTGAAAGAGGGAGGAGAGGTTAATACTACAGGGCTGTGGAAGTTAAAAGGACCGGACAGGCCAGGGATCAAAGTCTGTGTGTACATGTGTGTGAATGTGTGTGAGTGTGAGTGTGATTGTGAGTGTGAGTGTGTGTGTGTGTGTGTGTGTGCGTGTGTGCTCTCTCGCGTGCGTGCGTGCACGTGAGAGAGGGTCGAGAGATTGAAGGACGGCAGGAGCGCGAGTGAGAGAGGTTAACACTATATATACATAGCCACCCACTGACCGCACACAGCAATAAATGGATTCTGACAGGGAGCGAGGGAGGAGGGGTGGAAGGGGAGGAAAGAGGGAGTAGAGGAGAGGAAGGAGGTGGAGGGATGAGGGCCTTCAAAGCTGAAGCTGCTCCTTTCTGCTGCTATAGAAGGATAGAGAGGAAGAGAACGACGGGAGGAACAGAAAGAGAGAGAGAGAGAGAAGGAAAGAAAAGGGGAGCAAAGCGGGGTTCTGTGCTGTGAGTGAAAATGCTGCAGGGGAAACTCAGCAGGAGTATTAATAGCTCTGCCTCCTTTAGACTGTATGTAGACTGTATATGCATCTGTATGCAGCCGGTGTGTGTGTGTGTGTGTGTGTGTGTGTGTGTGTGTGTGTGTGTGTGTGTGTGTGTGTGTGTGAGTTAGAAGTGTGTGTGAGTGGCTTTCGGAGGAGCCTGGTGCCTGGAGAACAGGTAAAGAGGCCAGATGGGTGCAAGTACAGTCTGCAAACGGGTCCAAGCATTGCATTACAGGTCACACACCACACACACACACACACACACACACACACACACACACACACACAAAGTGACAGACTTACCCGTGGAGCAGCAGACGTACACTCGTAGTCTCAGACAGCTGCGGCCGTGGTGATGGGTGGGCGTGGCTGTGAAACATAAAGTGCAAAACTGATCAACATGGTGCTAGCCTGAATTCATGTGCTCATAGTGCTTGTATTCAGAGTTGGACACAACTAACTGCAACTGCTTAACTGCAATTCACCAAATGCTGTGGATAGTTTAATGTTGGTTGTAAAAGCAATGGGTTAAAAATGTTCAGATCTGATCTTAACGCAACACAAAGGTTTGTACAGTGGTGTGAACAACAACTGGTTGTCTTGAACAGCTGTTTTGTAAGAAAGACAAACGTTTTATGCTGGTATTTATATGGTGTTTAAAAATCTGATATATTGTGTATATAGTAATGTTCCATAACATAAACAGATAATATAAAAAAACACTCTTGATATGCATCCCTCACTGAGCAGGACATTTTACAGTTGGAAAATCAGCTCGTCAGAGTTATTATGTAATTGTCACACTCTTTCTAAATGACCTCAGACCTAGTTTGGCATTTCTGTATTCCAATTATTTTTGGTAGTTATCAGCCAGCAGATACACAAACACCGAAATATGCGCAATGAGCTAATACAGACTGATGTATCAGTCGGGCCGACTTAGAAGTCGAGCTCTTATATATAATCATTTGAGGAGCATATTTCTCTGGCTGTATGAACATAAGTGAAAAAACAAGTTTTTTTTAAGGCCAGGAGAGAACTAAACCGAAGCATGTCTTTGTAGTAAACCACGGTGCAGCTTTCTGTTTTTGGTGCAAAACAACTTTCTAGAGACGTCTCCCAGAAAGTAATGTAGGTTAAATGAGTACAGCGCTCATTATGCAGCCATTTAATGCATGAGACATTTATCTTTAGCCTGAGATATTTGTTTTCAAATTGTTTTATGACTAGCTAAAAGTTCATTATTTATACAGTGTCATATTAGCACAAGGTGTTGAGAGTTAATTTGATTAGCAATCAACAAAATGGATGAGCCCATCTGACTGCAGGGTGATATGATTAGATGTGAAGCAGCAATTTGTTATGCAGAAATTACCTGAGGACAAACTTTGACTAATCTGAACAGAGGATTCATCAAATCCATTTAACAATAAAGAAAATGAACATTTAATCTACAGGAGTGTTTGTCAGATCATAGCTCTAGTCTCATTGACCTCCTCCTGCAGGAATAAGAATAGTTTATCCTCCTTTTCCATTTATATTGTGGGGACATACAGTCCACTAGCACACAATATTGATATGTATTGACATGATATCGGTTTGATTCCACTCACAGATGTAGTAGTACTCCTGTCCAACGTGGAACTCGTAGCCCAGCGAGAAGGCGCTGTAGCGCTGGAACTTCTCGGAGAACTTGATGGGTGCGTGGGGGGCGTGAGGCCGGTTACACTCCCACCTCTTGAAGCCCAGCTGGGGGTCACAGTTCCTGTAACCACGGTAACTGACCATGTAGAGGACGTACTGCTCTCCGGTGCCAACCATGCGCTGGCTGTCATTGTAATGAGGGCAGTAGATGTCCAGGTAGTCGTTGACGTTCACCTGCATTGTGTAGCCTTCCCTGCGCAGACTGGAAACACACAGAGATTATATCAGTATACATTTGAACAATGACTTCCTCTGTACCCTTAATCAAAGGGTTTCATGTTGACATTAAACATTACTGCATATCCACACCATTCTCGTCTTTAACAGGAACACGCAACAAAACACAGGATAATGTACAAAATCAGGAAATGCACCACTTTTATATTCAGAAATGTGACAATAAACGGTGTTGTTAGTACTGCACACAAAATGTACACAATGCTTTTCACTAAACGCTATTATTTCAATAAACTCACACAGTCGTGTTTTCTCCATTAGCACACACGCACTACAAACACACACACACACACACACTACAAACACACACACACACACACAATTTAGCTGCATTTTTGTTTCGCCATAGTTTCCATAAAGTTCCACATTTTGCATTTTTGCTGTTAACTGGCACTAATTCCAATTACACACACACCATTTTTAGACACACACACATTTCTGGCATTAACGCAACACTCCCTGTCACATACATCACTGCAGAGAGAGCTTAACATCTCACGTTGTTGTAAGGTATGTTGTGTTTCAGATGCTTGCTGCTTGAATGTTCACCCAGGGGTCAAACAGATCTTTGTTTGAGAGTTATCCAGTTATTAATAACACTAAAGCAGGTGAGTGTGTGTGTGTGTGTGTGTGTGTGTGTGTGTGTGTGTGTGTGTATCTGAGGCTGCAGGGCTGCTGCATGCAGAGAATGCGGAGCTGGCTCTTCAGTATGGACTCGAGGCCCCAGGGCCACAGCTCCTTCTCCTGGTGTCAGCGTAGCGTTGTCCCCTAACCCCAGTGCTCGTACATCAACCTGAGAGCAACGTTGCGCTCACGTCAGCCGTCAACGTCATGGCCACGTCGTCCCCCCCCCCCCCCCCCCCCCGCCCAAAGCTCATATATCAGCGTCAACCCTAAAAAAGACTCGGCTTGACAGGAAGATAAGGTCTGATTCTATGTGAGCGTGTGTATGTGTGTGTAGACGTGTGTGTAGTTTGTGTGACAAAGTGAAATAGATTCTTTCCTGACATCCAAAAGCCCTCTTTTTCTCCCCATCACAGACACGGGCCCATATCTGTGTGACAGAGACAGGTTGCAGTTGTAAATCATACACACACCGATGAGCATGTGCACGCGCACACACAAACAGACAGACACACACACACACATTCTCAGATGTTCTAGTGGTGACACCATAAAATCACAAGGGGGCAGCAGTGTGTCATCCCCAGCCTGATGCTTCCGCTCTACCTCTTTGCCAGTTCTAGGTCATGTCTCTAGGGAGATTATTATTCAATTATTAAATGAAGATCGAAACACTGTTCCCAATGTCTCCCTCTCTCCATCATTTCTTACTGCGCTCTTCAAATCCTTCCTGAATTTGTCTTTTTCTCCCTGCTCTCCATTTCTCTCCTCCCTTTCTTTCAGAGCAACATGAACGCAAGATTAATTGTTCGACATCTTTTTCCTCTCCTCTCCTCTCTTCTCCTCTCTCCTCTCCTCTCATTACATCATTTACTAGCCTGCAGAAGAGATTTACTTCTTGTGGTATTAGTGGCAGAAAAAAGCGTAAAATGCTTCAAGGGAACTATATTTATAGTGAATGCAAAAAAGAGAGAGAGGGAGATATGGAAAGCGAGAGAGAAAGAACATGAGTGAGGGATGAGTTTGGTTCCACCAGGGAGGCGTGAATGCAAATTGAGTAAAAAAGCAGTGAGAGCCAGAACGGAGCAGACAGAAAAAAAAAAAAAAAAAAAAAAAAAAAAAAGGAGGCGGTTGGAGAGTTTTACGCTACCAAAGAAAAGCACGTTCTCCGAGATGAAGGGATAATGGGAGAAAAGAAAGAGAGAAAAATGAGGGGGAGGGCAGCTCGGAGCATCTTGAGTAATCTGAAAGCAAATCACTTCTCAAAGATAAAAGCTGGCTTTAGGATTCCCACTGTGTACGTGTGTCTATTTGTATGTCTATGTGTGCACCTGCTTCGGTTTGTGTGTGTGTGAACAAGCGTCTCTATGTGTGATATCAAAGCGTATCACCTTAAGCTGCCAACTTTTTATATCAGTGTGACATATTTAAGGTGTGTGTCTTTGACATAAATTCACACAAAAACAAACACTAAACATCCAATCCAACTAAAACTAAATCCACCATCATGTAGAAAAAGTGGCATCGCAATCCCTTAACGTTGAATTAATCCATCTGAGACCACAATATGTTTTAGTTTCAAGGTCGTGGATAATCAGAAAATCAGATGCGGCCAATTGCAGAGGGAGTAAAACCATTGTTTTTAATCTTTTACCTCTGCAGTCTCATTTGTACGTGACAATGATTTCGCATTAGCAGAAAGTTGCATCAAACAAAACGCTCCTTAATTGCCCCTAAGTTGCATCAACAACTTCGCATTAAATCATGTACAGAGCTTTGTGAAGGTAATAAATCTGTGTTTGAGACAAGCCATCAGGACCAGCACGGGGCTGGGATGTTATTCTGGTTTAGTGGCCACACTGCTGTTGGTCATGTGACATCCTCTGGCCCACAAAAACTCTCTGCCCTACACATGCAGGAATGGGCTGCAAAGTATGGCTCTGGCTTCAAGTGCGGTTTTCTATTACAAGTCATGATGTTCATCTGTGCCAGTTGGCCAAGTTGTGTGTTTTTAACAAATTTTGTTTTGTGCTGTGAGTGAGCAAAAAAAAAAAAAAAAAAAACTCTACAACATGATGCAATCCAATACAACAGTTCAGTACAAACTATTTGAAACGTACAGTAACTGTTGCATCCATCGCTGGTACACAGTCACTGTAGTAACAAAACAGAACACAGTATAACAAAAATAAGGCCTGTTGTGTGTGTATTCACTTATGGTTAAGAATAATGTGCAGTTTAACTTTGACTTTGCATTGATAGATATCAGAAATGACTCCAGTCAGTTCGTCAAGGTGAGATACACAGATCCTGCTTTTGGATTGGTGCTTTGTGTATAATCCAGACTGGAGGTCTTGACGAGGTGGAAGAAAAAGTGAGACTGATCCCTGTTTACACAGTAAATTATATAGAATGTGACTGTCGCTGTGTCAGAGAGGTGTTGATTCAACTTCTAATTCTGTGGCTGTTGTTTTTGTTTTTGTTGTTGTTCTACTGGGCTGCATAATCTGGTGGTGTGTCTGGAGTTTGAGCGCCTGCAGTGCATGTCAATAAGTTCAAAAAATATATTATGCAGTCCCATTCAACAACAACACAGTCACAAAATGTACCAGAGGATACAGTAACCGAATGTACTCGTCTTATTGTACGAGTCATTTTTTAATTAATTGAATATTTATTAAATAGAAATTGTATTGCATTGTAGAGATGTTTTTATTAATATAATTTTATCTTGAATGGTTTATATGAATGAATCTGCTCTATCAATTGAATAGAAACAACTAAAGGAAAATTTCAGCATTTGTTTTAATTGAATGAAAGCTCCACGAACCGACCACACAGTGACTTCAATTTAAGTGTTTATGCTCATCATTTAAGTGAAGCAGTTAGATATAAACTGTCTTTTGGGGATGTGCCTCTTTCTTTTGTGCAAAGTTGATGTGACAGCTCCATACAATCGCAATCACATTATTCCTTCAGTCTGCTTCAAGACAAAAGAGAATGTAATAAATATTTTATTTTAAAAAGCTTGTTTCCCAAAAAATTGTGAATAAAAATCCATTCTGACTGAAAGGCCTTTTTCCGGAGGCTCTTTTTTATTCCCCCTTTATGACACTGGAGTTTATTGGATAGCAATGCTCCCCGAAACCTCTAAATAAAGAGAGATGGAGAGACACAAAGGTGGAGTAGCTTATGAGACGTCATGATGTGTTGCTGTCCTCTGCTCTCTCTCGATGCCTCCCTTTCCTTTTGTGTTGGATCAACACTAATTTCCTCTCTCAAAAGTGATACCTGGCTCCTTGAATCTGATGGCAGCGAGAGCGCAGAGATGGAGCAGGACACTTTTTTATTAACAACACAACTCGGAGGAGCCGAACCAGCGGCTTCCAAGAACAGAAGAACGCTTGTATACAGATCCATCGGAGGGATGGAGCGATGGAACGATGGAGAGAGAGAGATGGGTGGATTTATAGGATGAGACGAGGGGTAGTCGGGGTTAAAAGCTGCAGAGTCTGGCCACCAGGGAGCGTGGGGGTGATAGCGGGAGGGAGCGAGAAGAAGCAACAGCTAAGAGCAAGATCAAAGTGGGCCTGGATCAATGTCACTACTGTAAAATCACATCAGAGGGTGTGAGAGGGAGGGAGAGAGAGAGACAGAGAGAGAGTATGTTGCCTATATAAATGCAACATAATGCCACAGAGTTACCCCCCGCCTCACTATTATCTGCCTGGCCTGTTGGAGCACCACATAAATAAAACACTTTGACAGTAACAGCAATCATTCCTCTTTGTTCTCTGTTGGTAAAATGGTAGATTTTGTAAAGAAGGGGGTGGGGGGGGTCTGGGCACTGGGGCCAGTGACTGTAGCTGTCCCCTCCTCATAGCATGGTGTTATACTGAATATATAGCACACTTTATTGTGGACAATTTGTCAGGTGGGAAATGTTACTTATTAAAACACGTTTTGCACATGGCTTATTAAACCTTCTTGTCATGACAGGTCAGTAAATGTACAAGAATGTCCCTTAATAGCAACATTTTAAAATAATCCGATTAGTGACCTTGCAAATTGCCATGGAAACCGGGAGACGAAAGGCATAAGGAAGCACGATGCAAGAGTCAGCCACAGTGGGAGACTTGAGGAGGCGCAGCTCAGCACACCGAGGTCCAGTTAGCGAAGTGGCTAACTACTTTAACCCCAAATAACAAGTTTGAACTTTTCCTAATAAATAGCTCTTAATTGTTTTAGTACTAATAAGCCTTTTCAAAGTAGGAAAAGTAAAGGTGTAAACAATGAAATGAATGATGGCTGAGTTCCATTTAGCTGCGTGCATACCGACTCACTGTCACACTGTCATGTCTTGCTGTGACACCTGAAGAGAACGAAGCCACTGGTGATGTTGTTAGTGCTTTTCCTGCTGGGAAAAGTCAAAATGTCGACTGTGAGAAAGGCCTGATGCTTTTTTTTAATTACTAAGGAAGCTAAGTTTTATTTTTAACAGTTATTTCCAATGCCCAACGATGAGTTCATCATCTACATACACATGCAAGTTTTAGCTTTTGCTGTCCAAAAATAATAAAAAGTGAAAGTTACTTATTTCAAACAGTATTATAATTTAATAATATAATAAATAATAATAATAATATGACTTTTTTCTTACGGTGAGATTCTTATTTATGATGAATATTGGCCTGTTTGTCTCTATCTTCTCTCAGTTATTGTTATTTTGTCTCCTTCTAGGTTTTTGACAGTGTGATGTTATTGATTATAGATTTTATTTTTAAAAAGTGAAATGTGTGAATTATCTCAAGGAGTTTAATTCACCTAAATGAGAGTGTGAGCAGGAATTTCGTGTCATGTTTTTGTCTCTTATAAGACTTCTGCCATTTTGTTGAACTGATGCATCGGCGTCTGAATTTTCTTCTGATCAGAGACGACGCTTGCTGCCAACTATCACAGTGAAATGTCAGCGCACACATGGACACAGAGATAATTCAGGTGTCCAAGCTTTTGTGTTCTTTCTAACTATGAAGTACTCAATGATCAAAAGTAAAGGACCATGGGTGGCTGATTGGGTTGCAAGAGTATAAGTGTCAGTGACTGTGAGCATCAGCAGACTGCCAGAAAAACATGCATGCCAAGATAAATCAAGGTTAAAGAAAATCAAAGGAGACACTTGTGATGGGCACAAGGTTGGGCTGGATTAAAACTTGTCCAGCAGTGTCACAAATGATTGCCAATCAGGACTTAAAAGCCACTCTGCCTCCTGAGGCCAGAATTCTTAATCCCATCTCACTTCGGTACAGAGATGCTAACATTGTTGCGGGAGGACTCCAATCAGCCAGCAGAGCGGGAGTTATAATTGAATGGCTCCCCCATTGAATGGAGACGCGCAGAGATCTGCAGCATCAATGAGGCCCTCATCAAACACAGACAGGAGTCCTTCCTGCTGTATACTCCTCTTCCTTCTCCCTCTGCTCTGACTGTCTGTCTTTACCTCCATTTGTTCTCTCGTGATGTTTCTAAGTTTGCTCGAGAGAAATCATGCAGACCAGGGTTAACAGAAGAACTTGTGTGTATGATATATTCCCCTTAGTGGTGCCATCTAATTCAATATGGGTTAGCATTGAAGATTTTGATAGGAGTGACTGCCGGTGAAATAAGAGCACCACCTTTCTCTGTTCACAGCCGCCGTCTCTTTCTGTTCTTTTCCTCTACATCCCTCCATCATATCCCCCTGGACTAAAGGAGGAACATGCATGTGTGTGTGTGTGTGTGGGCTATTGTGTGTGCGTGTGTGGAGGTGGGTGGGTGGGTGGGGGGGTGTGTGTGTGTGGGGGGGGCGTTGTAAGGGGTCTGATAGGGTGTAGTGGTTGAGTAGGTTCTAAATTCTCACCATTTAAATCAATACCTGTCTAGAGTGTGTCCAACAGACTGGAATATGCTGCCTTCTCTCAAGGCCACTACACACACACTCTCTCTCTCTCCCTCTCTCTCTCTCTCTCTCTCTTTCTCTGTCTTCTCTCTCTCTCACACACACACACACACATACACACACACACACAAAGTCCTGCCCTGCAGAGCGATGGTTCATCATTGGTAATTGATCAAAGTATTACAGCGAGCAGGGTTTCTTGCCAAGCGGCCTCACACTCAGCACTGACATGATCCCATAACACGAGGAGCATTCTCCAAATCTCTCTCTCTCTCTCTCTCGATTTCCATCCTTCTCTCACATCTTCTCCCTCGTTTGCCTCAGTTTTCTGCTCTCGTCCCTCTTCTCTCTCATGCTCTTAAACACTTTTTCTCTATCCCCTCCTCCTCTCCTTTCTCCATCCATCATCCTCTCCCTCTCTCTCTTCCTCTCCGCCCGTGGATATTGACTGTGTGATGTGAGAGAGAGAGAGAAAGAAAGAGAGAGTGTACCAGCAGCATGAAACTTAATGGCAGGCGTTATTAGCCCCTTTGAAACGAGCTGTCTCGCTTTCACACAGCCCCCCACCCCCCCGTTCAACAGACACACTCCCGAGCCATTACGCGCACAAAGAGCATGTTCCCATGCACATGTATGTTTTTGCAATCAATCATACATGCTTTACTTTGTGGGTTTTGTGTGAGCGCGCACGACACAGATGGATGGGTGTGAAGAAAAGAAAATGAACAACTGCGCAAAACAGCAGATGACGAAAGCCAAGGCCGAAACACATGCGGAATAAGTAGACAAAGAGAAAGAAGAAAAAAAGAGAAAAGCCAGTGGAGATCAGACACGTGGGCAGATGAAAGGATGAACGACACAAACGGGAAGGAGGAAAGACAGAACACTTCGATTAAGAAAAATGTTGTTTAACCTGTGAATGAGACCAGCACTTGTGGTCTTTACCTTAATTTGCGTGTTTATTGATTTTGTTTTCAACTTTAATTTATCGTCCCTTTCACCACCTTCCCACCCACGCGGCCTATTTTATGCTCCAAAGGGTTTCTTCACTTTAAGGCGTCTTCTATCCCTCAAACCCCAAGTGTCATTCACTATACTTTTCTGCCAACACCAAGCAATCTCTCTCTCTTATTCTATCACTTTGCTCCCACCAATCCTTCCTGGGCCACTCTATCCCTCTGTGTCCTTACATCTCCCTCTGTCTCTGTTCCCAAAGCCCTTACAAGAGCAAGAGTGATCCCATCAGACACTGTGCCAGCAGAGGCAACACAGAGAAGAGAAAGAGAGTGTATGTTCCCTAAGCTCTCCCATGATTGATAGTGATCCTGTCTGATGGCTGTGTATAGACTCAGCACTCAGTGAGACATTACCCTCTGACCCAGCTATTGATTCTTGCAATGGGCTGCCCCGAACACACAACACTAGCCCTGACCCTGCCCGTGTGCAAACCACATACACACAAAAAAAAACAAATGCACACATAGACGGACACACACACACACACACACACACACACACACACACACACACACACACACACACCCGCCTGTGTGTACAGTCCCTACAGATTGATAGTTTGGCGGCGTCCTGTGAAACCTGATCAATCTGCTGCATAACAATCATTCTCCCCTGCCTGCCTCAGCCCACTTCCTGGCCGAGTCACATGGCACCTGTGTCCCGCTGACTGATGTGTTTGGGTCAGGGTCTGGAGGCTTGGATGTCAGGGCTGCGGAGAAAAGAGCTCCAGCGCTCGTATACACCGTTCTCGACAACAACAACAACATTACTCAGATCTCTCTCCTGAGCCACATTTAATAAGTGATCCGGGGCAAGAAACAACGCTTGCCAGGCAGAAGGACAATGTGGAATAGGAAGTAGCGCAATCCATCAAGCAGACCTGGGTCAGATAGCATTTGAAAATCTTCCTGCACTTGCTTTAACCTACTTGACCTGCGAGGTGGGTGGGGTCTGCCATATAAAAGATATCAGCTGCTAAAGGAAAGTGTCTAAAACTCACTTTGCGTCTCTTCTGTGCTGTGTGTGTGTGTGTGTGTGTGTGTGTGTGTGTGTGTGTGTGTGTGGCCAACTTAGCTCATGCAAGAAAAACTACACCCTATCAAGCACTTCAAACGGGGTAAAACAAAGGCTCAGAATGATTTGCAGCCGTTATTTGACCCATGTCCGATATCACAGCGAAGTTAAACACGGAAAGGATTTTTTCGCCACTGAAAGTCCAAGGAGGCGAAACCAGAAAGAAAAGCGAGACAGAGAGGAGTGCCAACTGAGCTCCAGCCTAATGGGCTTCCAAGACAAAACCACAGCTGGCTTTCAACATTAGTCTCCATGACGACAGAAGAAGCCCTAGCTGTGGGGCTATTGTACCAAAAAAAAGGGGGGCTACAGGGGTTCATTGCTTTGTGCAAAAACCCATCTATCCCCTCTTTATCCACCATCTCTCCTCTGTCTCTCTAATGGCTAATTAAGTACCACTTATTACTATTTCACATTATCACAAATTATCAGTTATTACTGTGGCAAATTCTGTTTTTCACCGTTTTCAGGGGGAGACCTTTTTTTCTTTTTTTTTGGTACATCTGAGATTGGTTGAAAAATAAACAAAGAATAAAGGCTAAAAGCAGAGGGGGAGAGCAGGGGTGTGTTACTAAGGGCGACAGGCAAAATCTGAATTGGTCATGTACTGTACAAGCAGCTAGATGTGCAGCTCTGTGTGCCTTCTCGTGTGGCTAAATGGGACATCCAAAGGTGAAATAAGGACAGAAGTGAATATTTTATTAAAGTTTAGACGCTGTTACTTCAGTTACATCGCTCTCAAAAAAAAAGGCACCATTCTAAAAGTCTGCTATCAGCTATTTAATATTCATCTGTCCAACCGTTTAATTTGCTCCGAAAGAGACAAAAACAGCGTGCAACAAGGCCAGAAACAAAACAAGCAGTTCTGTTACTCTCAGGCAAAGACAGATGGATAAACACACACTCATACACGCTCTCACGCACGCACACACACACACGGACACACAAGGGCAGTGAGATAAATAGTAGACTTGATAGGACAAGCAGGCACCAGCATGAAGTCTTTAAGTGTTTAAATGCATCTGGGTATTCTTGTCAGATAGAAGATGACACCGAGCTCAAACAGTTCAAGCATTATGGATGTTCTATTAATGCACTGTGACGTGTGGAATTAATTAAGTGTATTCACATATATTCCGTCACAAAGGGCTGAAATTAAAGCATGCAGATTGAGACACAATGCTAATCTAAGCGATACGTGCTCAATTACCCATTTAGGAAAATAATTTCCTTGCATGGAATCATTGGAGTAAAACACCGAAAAGAGAACAGGAAAAACGCATCATGCATTCAAAAAGACAAAAAAGAAAATGTTCAGGCTCACTTCATCTCCAGAGTTTTCTATTTTTATTCTTTATCAAAGCAGGGCATAAAAGACAAGCAGAGCACAGATGTTTCAGTGCTGAGACCTTCCCCGGTGCACAGGCCAGCGTGATAACGGAAACAAAAAGATTTTCGCTGGGTGATGAACGAGCCAAATCTCCATCAATGCCAGATTTTAACTCCATTAAAATCCAAAACACAATGGGCTTAGAAGTGGTGATACATTCAAGAGTGGAAACTTTGACTTTGTGCAGCATTACTCAATGCGGGGGGGGGGGGGGGGGTGTTGAACAGATGCAGCTGTAAGCTTTGGGTCAGAATCTTCAATCAGTCTTTCCGTCTAACCAGGCATGAGAAATGTTTCCAGCCAACACTGGGCTCTGAGTCCAAGCCCTGCTGCATGATGTCTCCCTCGCCCGCCAGTAAATGACCTGTCAGAAGCGTACGATTCTGCAAAGCTCGTGAGAGTCGATATAAACAATGACAGCGTGAAAGTAGAGCAGGACAATGAAGAATCATATTAGCTTGTGGACGGGCGACGACAGGCCACATGCTCCTCCGTGGCACGGCAACTGAAATGTAAATAAATTGAGGTGTAGATGAAGAAAACCTGTTGGTCTACGATTACTCACATTAACATCGAAAGCCAGCTTTTTCTTACAAGCTTCTGCACCTGAGTGTGAGTGTGTGTGAGTGCGTGCGTGTGTGTGTGAGTGCGTGCGTGTGTGTGTGTGTGCGTGCGTGTGTGTGTGAGTGCGTGCGTGTGTGTGTGTGTGCGCGTGCGTGTGTGTGTGCGTGTGTGTGTTTGTGTGTGTGTCAGTATTCCATGATGTGGCTGACTCTCTCCACTGAACATAGCAGACTCTGTCAGACTCGACAGTCTATCAGTGGAACATCCCTCTCCCGTTTCCCTCCCCTCTCTTTCTCTCTCTCTTTCCCTCTTTCTACCCCCCCTACTATCACTCACTCAGCCCTACTCTCCTCCTCTGTCTCTCCATCCTTATCACTGTCCTTCCATCTGTCTCTCGTTCAATTTTTCATTTCAGGTTCAATCTTTTTGATGTCCTCTCACTCCTCCTCCGACGACACCTCTCCCTCCCTTTCAGTCTTCCTCTACTGGCCTGTCAATCTGTCGTCCCCGCCCTCCCCCTTTCTATCCCTCTCTTTCTCCGCCGCGAAGTCAATATGCCTCTCCATGTGGTGGCGACCTGTCAATCATCGTATGACAGTCAGCAAAATGTGCATTCATGTGGACCTTGTGTGTGTGCGCTTGTGTGGGGGCAGTTCTAAGCGGGTTCTGAGAGCACGTGTGGCCAGCAGAATATTAGAAATGAATTGCGCCTGCACATCGAGATGACCAGATATCAGAAATTATATATCTTTTATTAGTTTTGCACCAAATTACATGTTGTCACGTCCACATTCTTCCAACTCTGTGCATTTTGGCGTGCAAAATGACAAGCAACTTCTAAGATACTGTATCATGGACTTGACAAAGCAATTCCACCGTGCCAAAAAGGGATTTTTTCCCCCATCTGTATTTGTGTGTGGGTGTACTGCATGTGTCTGTGCAGGCACAATGACTTACTGCTTTAATTTAAGTGGTAACGCACATAGACCTTCTTTATTTTTTATTATTTTGGCAATATCTTCCGCACTAAACTGATCGTTGCTTACTGCAGGTGCTCTTGCCCGGCACTTTCTGTAGGTTTCCCTCTTTTCTTTCATTCTAACCTTTTAGCTCTTTATTCTGTTTATTCCAAAAACAAACCTCTGCAGCTGCCGGAAGCATAAAAGACATCACTTTCTGTGTGCCTAGGGGTATTTTTTAAGAAAGAACAGGAAATGAAAAAGGTATCGCTTGAATCACTATTGTGTTTTATAAATGGGAATGGAAAATAGCAAAGTCAGCATTTATTCAATGGAAGATAATGCAGGTTATTACTTTAACTCAACCACACTGCCCTTTGCTCTGAGTGACATGTAAACGTGAACCAGTGACAACAGCTGTGAATCGCATGAGGCCCTCAAGGGTCCATTTAAGATCTGATAGTCTATGCCTGACATTAAGCTTTATGGATATGTAGGTGTCTTCCTGAAAGCCTTATGAAATGTATTGTATTTATTTGTACTTGGGCATTTATTCAAACGGGACAAAGCAGTGGGATGTGTATTTGAGCTCTCATAAAGTCAGCCCACGTCCCAGTGCAACATCCTGGCCATATAAGCAATGCCTGCTCTGCTCTGCTTTGCTGCTGGAATATGAAATATGCATGGACCATAAAGAGCATATGGACCATCCGTCTCAATATCCGCTACACCAGACCATCAAAAAAGATCATTAAACGCAACACACACAGGCTCCCTCGCACGCACGTGTACACACAAAATGGCACATAAACATGCACTCCCACGTTGTGCATAATGGTTTATCAGTTTCAGAGCCAACTTTCTGCTGACAGTGCACACACAATAACGGGGCAAAGGCATGCGCGCACACGCAGACACACGTGCAAACACACACCTTGGAAAAGGACAGAGGATTTGTCATTTGTGCACATTTGCCCACTTCAAATTTCTAGTCTTAATCTAAAGCCATTACAAACAGCTGTCACATAATAACAGTGGGAAACAGTCTTCACATAGAGAAACATGAACATATGTCTTTGTCCTCTGTCTATCACACACACGCACACACACACACGCACACACACGAACACGCCCATGCACACACACACACACACACGCACAAGAACACGCCCATGCGCGCGCGCACACACACACACACACACACACACACACACACACACACACAAACACACACACACACACACACACACACACACAAACATGTGTCACCCCTCTAAGCTGTCACTCTGTCTGTATTTTCTTTACCACACCTCTGTCAGGCTCTGTCGCTATCGGGCTCTCTGGCCCTCCGCTGCAGGGAATTAAACTTTAATGGACAGAAGAGACAGAGAGAGAGAGACAGAGAGAGAGAGAGACAGACAGACAGATGGATAGATAGAAAAAGAAAAGGTGAGAGATGAGAGGAGAAGAGGGTGGAGATGAGGAAGAACTGCAGAGTGTCGCAGGAAGAGAGTAAATTCTCATTCACTCCGAGGTTTTACGGGACTACCAACTTAAAACCGACTACCACTGGGTGCGCACCACTGTATCCAAATCTACCCATCTGTCCTCCTTTATCGCTTCCTCTTCTTCCCTCACTCTCACCCTCTCTCTCTGTCTTCCTCCCTCCCTTTCTTTCTCTCACATCCCTCTAATCTCTTTCTAACTATAGTATGTGTCAGCGACGAGTCTGACACTAAGTCAGCATCATATTCTATCATCCATGCAGACAGAGACAGGAGCACACGCAAACAGGACAGCTACAAGACGGGTTTGGTCTTTATCTAATCTCTTCACTCCTTCAGCCCTTCCTTCGTTCTTTCCTTCATTCATCCCTCCATCCCGCTTCCCCTAAAACGTGTCAGCGAAGGTGCAGCCACCATCAATCTGCTAATAGGCGCTGCTCTCTTGTTACTTCACACTACGACCCAAATAGCCCATTCCTGTCCGTGAAAAGCTCTCATCTTATTTGTAAGAATGAGGCAAGAATAAGGGTTGGACTAAATGCATGTGTATACTTTTTTTTTTGCCCGTGTCCAACCAAAAAAATTCAATCTTTGTTTGTCAAACTCTTTCTGCAGGTATCGTTGGCTCGTTGCAGATGTATTTTTCTCCCGTATTCTCAATTCAGAGACACAGGACTGTCCTGGATAACTGGACAACAGAATACGTTTAAGTTATTGCGGCCAATAGTCTGAGAAATCATGTTTTTTTCCATCAATTTGTTATGGGCATATGACTCTATATGCTACAGTACAGCTGCTGAATTTTATGAAGAAGAAGCCAGTTGAAGGTGTGGAGTCGTTGCAGCAGTATAGTCGCAAAATTCATCCAAAATAATCTGAAAGTAAACTGCTGAATTTAAGCATAAATGTGTGTTTAAACAGAAAGCACATTTCCACCTACAAACTTAGCCTAAACTCTTTCTCCGAATTCACAGCTAATCACGTCTTTTCGTTAACTTTGTTTGTAACCATACCACCTCTAAAATCTGCTTCACAACATGTGTCCATTTTTCATTTTCTTATCACCTTTAGAGACACGCACAGATAAATTTTAAGCTGCGTGACTGGATAGTAGGAGTGGTAATTGAGTTCTCTCCTGCTCTTTTTATGTAAAAAGGCTTTTACTTTAACTTTTCTTTTTTATTCAAGGAACCAGATTTTCTATCAATTTTCTATCTATTTTCTTATATAACTTATTTAACTAAGCTGCTAAACTTTTGTGCTGATGATTCAATCCCATCCCTGCGATGTGCTTCACCCCCTGGTCACCTGACGCTGCCTGAACTGAACTTACACCGAGAACCACTGACGCCAAAGTTCACCGCCCTTCAGTTGATACAATACACCTCCAGTTTGCTACAGTGTAACTCCAGTGAACTGGATATGCCAAAAATACGATTGCAGCTCCAGTATACTGAGGAACTGTGACTGGTATCGTGCTGCCTTCTGGTATGAGATTTAAAAATACCTCTTTTGAAACCACATGTGCCACCTGCTCACCTCAGCTGCTGCGGAGCTCTTTTGACAGTCCGACTCCCTGCCTTGTTAACAGCACTTTGATCAGCCAATTTCAGGAATATGAAAAAATGCTGTTCTGTCTTGGGAGGCCGTTGTTGTGCCTTTATGGATATCTGTGTGTATGTGTGCAGCTGGCTATGGATTAATGCTGTACGCACTGGTGCCCTCGCGCCTTCGCAGATGTGTATAAGAACACAAACGGGCACAGCTGACATCACAGAAAAAAAAAAACACGAGAGAAAATGAATCAACAGCGTTTGCTATTTGACATTTCCATCCCCTCTGGCAAGGACTTTCTCCCTCGCTTACCGTCCTTACTCCCCTTCAAACACACTTTCTTTTTCAGTCTTTTCTGTCTCTGTTTGACATCACCTGTTCCTCTCGGCTCCTGCACCTCTCTGTCCTCCCTCTTTCTCTGTCTGCCTCTGCCAATCTATCCACCCTGGTGTAAAGTTGTAATCCTTTTCCCCCTTTCTCTCCTGTCGTTTACTTCCCTCTCTATCTTAGTAATTATCTCTCTGCCCTGTCCCCTCGTTGCACCCCCTGTCATCCATCTATCTGCCTCTATGTAAAATATCTCCCATCTACTTTCACTTTCATACTCCATTTCTCATTCCCTGCCCTCCCTTATCTCACTGGGCTGACCCCTTCATCTCTCCCCTCCTTCCCTCCATCCTTCTATCTCTCCCCCTCTCATCAGTGCCCTCCTTCTGCCTGCCTGCCTCCATCTTTCCATCCCTCCTCCCGGTCACAGGCTGATTGAAATTCAAACCTGAGCTTTATTATCGGTCCGTTCGGTTGGTGATGTGCTTAGCACACATTCCCGTCCGAGGCCGTGGAGGTTGTGAGCAATCTGGCGTTGGGTGTTAAGAGAGAAGATAAAGCAACATCAGAGGCCGCGGCGGCCGACTCGTCCATCCATTAGTTTGCTGTAATGTTTATCATTACCACTGAGCTAACAGCAGCAGCAGCCAGCGCTCGCTCATCTGTCTGAACTCTGAACTTAGTTTGTCTCACAGAGGCTGAGTTAACTCTAAATGCGTCCACTCGTGCATTAAACTCTAAACTGCCCTTCCTGCTTCCTTCTTCTTCTCCTGTCTCTGCCACCTCCACCTATCCTCCTCGATTTCATCTTGTAAACCAGTTTTTCTCACCTTCTTCTGTGATGATTTGTCAATCAATCGCTACATCGATCCATAGAAAATTGACCAGCAACTATTTCGATAACTGATTTATCACCTTGTAAGTTATTTTTCAGGCAAAAATACAAAAAAAAAAAAAGAAAAGAAAAAAAGATTGTTCTCAGATTTCAAATGTGACAATGTTCAGCTTTTCTTGGTCTTACATCACAGTAAATTTAATATTTTAGTTTTCGTACTATTGGTGGGACAAAACAAGACATCTGATGACATCACCTTGGGGAATTGTTTTTGTTCCAGTTTGTTTTCTGATGTTTTAAACCACAGAACTGATCAATAAAATCATCTGCAAATTTATCGACAATGAGAATAATCAATAGCTGCAGCCCTAATGTTATCTGTGTCACCCACCCCTGTATACAGCCTTTGCATAATTGGGAAGATTAGGGTCAGAGTTGTTACACTCAGCACCTTCTAAAACTGGAGCAAATTAAGGTAAAGCTTTAGTGCCCACAACATTAGCTGTTAAGAAAAAGAGATGATAAGCAGATGGTGTGTGTGTGGGGGTGTGTGGGTGTGTGTGTGTGTGTGTGTGTGTGTGTGTGTGTGTGTGTGTGTGTGTGTGTTATGTAGGTACGAGAAAAGGGACATTTGTTTGCTAACATGCGTGAGCAGCAGACAGGTTACATACACATTTGCAGGTGTCACAGCTGCTCCTGCTGGCTGACTCGTCCTCATATGTGTGTGCCTACTTGTGTGTCAGTGTGTAAGTGTGAGTCAGTTAGTGTATCCACGTGGAAATGTCTGGCATGCGTGTGTATTATTCGTGAGACTGTCATGCGCAGGACAGCTGCTTCAAAGATGGCAGTGTGAGCTTTTGTTCTGTCTCTTCAATCAAAGTGCTTCCCTACAGCTCGGCCTGCCAGACAAAACCAAAGTCAGCCAACACTGGGCTTCGAGCTCGGTTCAGTCGGACTGAGAGACAAACAGAGAGGGCAAGAAACACACACACACATATACACAGGGAGAGAAAGAAAGAAAGAAAGAGAGATAGAGAGAGAGAGAGAGAGAGAGAGAGCGAGAGGGAGAGACGAAGAGAGAGACCTGTGGGTGAGAGGCCATGAGGTCTGTTTCTGTCTCTGGTGCAATGTGATGAAACCGGCAGGCAGCCAATCAGACATGACGATGAGCCAACATGGGAATAACCTGCAGGTTAGCTAACACACACACACACACACACACACACGCACACACACCCACACACACACACACACACACACACACACACACACACACACCCGCATGGGCTTTTTGAATCGCAGCATTGTTCACTGAGGTCTAAGCAAAACTTTTCTTGATATCAAGTGTTGCATGTAGAAGGTAATTGGATTGGTTGTAATTGGTTGTGGTCGGCTGGTTTGAATAGCAAATGCTGGCTTTGCATAAACACACAAATTAAATCCTTGTTTACGTTGTGTGTCTATGTGCGCACATAACACACTACGCTGCTGCTGCTGTCATATCTGTTACTGTGCTGATTGCAAAAAAAAAAAAAAACTCCCTAAGCTAATTTTTTTTGCTGGTGGTAAAATTGGCGAGGATGAGGAGTGAGTGATGTGTGGAACAAAGGATCAAGAGATGGAGGGAGGAAGTGAGGGTGGTCAGTGGGAGAGAAAGAGAGACAAAGCGAGAGGCCAGAGAGGTCAGGGGGAAAAGGAAGGGGAGGGTGAGGGACTGCGTTGATGTTTCCAGCAGCATAAACCTTCAAGCTTGGCTAATGTTCTGTGTGTACGTGTGTGTGTGTGTGTGTGTGTGTGTGTGTGTGTGTGTGTGTGTGTGTGTGTGTGTGTGTGTGTGTGTGCCTGACCCTTTCTGAAGCAATGCGCCGTTACGATGAGTCATGATAGCTGTAACAAGGAACAGATTTGCTGTTCATTTATAAGTAGCAGGCCTCTGTGTGTGTGTGAGTGTGTGTGTGTGTGTGTGTGTGTGTGTGTGTGTACTAGATCACCCTGATGACTCTAAAGGTCTTCTACATGCCTGTGAACGCAGCAGCAGACAGTCCAGACACGTGTCTCATGCACAAACAGACGGACACAAACACACCCATCCGTGGTGTGTTATAAAAGACCAAATGAGACAAAGAAACTTCAGGTATAGGAAACACACAACAATTTGGACTCCCACTGAGTACGAATGTGCAGTGTCAGCCTTCATGCCTCTGCCTCCCTTTTATTACCCCCTTGTCTCTCGCTTTCCACTTTCTCAACTTGTTAACTTTCCGCTTATTCACTACCCCCCAACCTGCTCCCCCCTCCCTCTCCGTGCAGTCGTTACGGCAGAGAGGCGGCAGTCGTGTCATCATGTCTTCCCAGTGCAACTGCACCTATATGATGTCATTTATACATCTCACTGCTCCCTCTGTCGTGCCTTTAAAAAGGGCTAAACGCACCATTTAACATTGACATGATGATGTTACCGTGTGTATGGTGTTTCGCAAGTGTGTGTGTTAAGTGCTACCAGTGACAACACACTAGTTCCATCTTTACATAACCATTGTGCAAGGAGCAAAGTGGGGCAGCCAGAGAGACAGTAAAACACTAGGAGTGTGTGTTGTGGCTTTTGGATACCCTGTTTTTTCGTGTGTGTGTGTGTGTTTGTGTGTGCGTGTGTGTGTGTGCACCAGGGGTCAGATCGACAGGGAGATGTTTCAGGGAGAGAAACTCTAAAGAAATGGAGACAGGCAGGCAGTCTGGACAGAGAGAGGAGATGGAGGAAAGAGAGATTTGGTTCTTCATCTCCACCCCGCTCCATCCTCCAGCTTTTGTGCGAGAAAATCGATCCAGACCCTCTGTTGTCTGGGACATTTCATCTAGTTCTCGGGGCGGGTGACACTTTTCAGGGAAGCATGAAGAGAGGATGCACAGCTCCATCCCATCCGAAAGCCTTTAATTGGAACGTGTGACGTACACAAAGACGCCTGACTGAGCAAAGACATCCCACTTAACAAATAAGTGCTGCACTAACTGATCCGTCCTTATAGCCTCACATCTCTTTCTTCTTCTTTTCGAGTGCGCAGAACTAAGGAGCAAGGAGGGGGATGCAAGTGAAGGAAGTAAGGAGCCACAAACAGGGAATTAAAATAATTTTTAAAAAAGGCCAATAAAAGAGAAGCAGAGGGTTTTGTTTAATGATGGGAAGGTGAATAAACAACAAGAGAGCAGAGGGAAGATAGTGGATAGAGTGTAATTGGTTACTGTTTATTACAATTGTCCCTTTCATTGATTATAAAGTCATTTTTCCCTGCACCATGTGCAATTTCATATTTTGCAATCAGAACTTCTGTGCACCAATGTTGAGGGGAAAAAGCATCCCTTTGATGTCCTGACTAATCAACTGTGGAGATTTTAATTGTGTTTTAATTTTTTTGCAATTTTAATTTTCCAGTGAGAGATATCTGAGCCTGCCTTCCTCTCTATTTCTAGTGACACTCTACTTTCGTAACGTGGTTGTAGCTCAGGTGATGGTAAGCTGATCGTAGGGTTGGTGGTCTCATTCCTGGCTTTTCATGTCCACATGTCAAAGTATTTTGGCAGGACGTTGAAACCTAAAGTTGTTTTAATATTCAGAAACAAGAGATGTCTGTTTTAAACTGTAAAATCTAGATCTCATTAACTGCTAGATGCGTGATGTGTGCTTTGGTTTGTCTATAGATTTGTGTTGTCTGGATGTTGGTTTGTGATTTTCCAGAAGGCAGCCTTTAACACATCTATTTTTTTTTCACTTAATTCCCCAATATATGCATCCTCGCCTCGTATGCCTTCCTTCCTCCAGCCTGTGACCCAGAAATCAATTGAGGTCCACCATCTTTTTAAGTTTTATTCAGGGAGGAGAAAGTAGAAACACAAACTCTGGCTTTAGTTTTCAGGTTTTAATGTGTTTTTTTTTTTCACGCTACTCTGAAAATGTGTAGATTTATTTGAAAAGACAAGCTGAACTTGTTGTTTGCAAAAGCTCTATAGCTGATGCAACACTTTAAAAAACAATTATTGGCTTCTCATTCACACTGACTGATTACTTTCACTGACTGAAGTAGATGTCTCTGGGGATTTCTGTGCTGTTTGTAATTGAATGGGAATTAATGAGCCTGAGAGGTATGGCAAGAAGTACTTAAAAATGTCTTTAACCATGCGTATTAAAACCGAATTAACAATGAAGGGAGGAGAAATGTAAAATATGAGTGAAAAAAAACACCAGTCACATTGAAATCACTCTTTATGTGCCTTGCTGATGGGCACAGAATCAGCATTTACGAAGTGAGAATCAAGCATTGAGCTGGAGAGCAGCATTAGCACTGCACGGAAAACGCAGCCCCCTCATTCATTTCACATTGCAGTGGTGCAATTGCAGAGGGCTCTGGCCAAACAACACATCTGAACCTGGCTCCACATTTTGCCAAATGCAATGTCATCTGGCAACTCTCTGCATTGGACAATCGACTACATGCAAGCTCCCACTGCAGATCTCTGAACAGGGTTACTCTAATCTCTGTTTACCAGACAAACACCAAGATCCGAATTATTGTTGTCATGATAACGTTCCAGAGTTGTTAAGTCTGTCTTCATAACATCATGAACCAGTGTCTGAGAGCTGATAAGCCTTGCAACTCATTGATGTATTACTAAAAAGAATGGATACGTTTACCTGAAGCAACACTTCTCTTAAGACGGCCCCTTAGTGGACCCTTAGCCGCCTTTTGGGTGGGAAACTTCCAGCCTTAAGCCGAGTCTTCTCACTGGTTCCAGGCCACTGCAGCTCCTATGTCATTTTCAAATGGCTATCACACAGCAGGTCATTCTGCTCTCCTCCATATTTAAAGAATTCATTAGGATCATTATTCAGGAAGTAAAAGTTAAAAACTGATGAATAAGGATTACGCTCCATGCCAGTCAATGACAGGGAGTGGCAGTCATTAGCTGGAGATATTAATAGACAGGCTATTAGCTTAGGACGGAGCTTTGTGTCAGAGTCTGTTACAGTTACACTGACTTTCTGTCTCCCTCCTCCGCCTCTCTCTCCCGTCGTTGCCTTCCCCCTCTCCCCAACACATCTTCCTCGTCTTCCCTCGCCCAGCTCCAGCTTATCCACTGATTCCCTACCTTGTCTCATTTATGCCTCTTCTATCGTGTTTCTCTCTCTCTCTCTCTCTCTCTCTCTCACTTTGGTACACTGGCTCCCTCTGTCACTTTACTCACTCACGCAGTCCTCCTCGCTACAGGCCCAAACCACTTCCCCGCGGCGTTGTCTATCTAATCCTGTTTTCCATCATTCCGCGCTCTCCTCTCTTTTCTCACACTCACATCATGCTATTTCTCACTATAAATTCTCACCCCCCCCCCGACTTCAGTCGCCACGCATCATTTAATAACACACTCTCACCCCCCTCCAACCCATCTTTTCCTATCTCTCTCTCTCATTCACTTTAGCCATGACCACACTAATGCAGATATATTTGAAAGCAGAGTTTTTGTGCCAAACAGGCTTCCATCCACCCTTACATTCGTGGGACTTTTTTCTGAAACTCTGCCATCCGAGCTGAAACAATAAAAAAAAAAGAAAGAACTAATCTCTTTTTCTTCCGTCTCTTTTGGTTGGCAAACACAAAATTGTGTCTCGCCATCATCATCTGGTAGGGAGTCCAGACAGGTAAGAAGAGGGAAAGATTTGTTCTGTCACCTATGACCATCTGTAATCTCATTCAGCCAAACACAAGACACATTCTTACTGACATTCAAGTCATGCTTTAACCTTTAAAAACACAGACACCCGTGGGACGCTTTGGCCTTGGTAGTGTCTACTTTAAGTGTGTCTTAATACAAATTTAATAAATTATACATTGTTTGAAAACTCCTGATTCTGTCTGTGCAAAGTATTTTAAGATCCCCATATCACTGCGACAGCTGTTGACACAGAATTGATTCAGACATCTGACTATGGCTCCGAAGTATTTCCAGACGAAAGCTACTACAACAAGCCTTATATTCCATTTCTTATGCAGAAAAAATCCATAGGCAAGGCAAAAAAAAAAACGTACATTCCTATCATGTTTGTGCCTCTGTAACTTTAGGTTGTAAAATTCAAAAGAGCTAACTTTGAATGGAGCCCAGAGTTAGGACTGTAATCAAAAGCGTTGAAGAACAGTAACCTTTTTATATTGGATACATTATTCTCAGGCTCGTGGCTGTGGGTTTCTGGAGGAACTTATGTGAGAAACCATGACAGACTGTCCATGAGCTCACAACCGCGCTAAGGAACATTTAATGAACATGAACACATAATAAAAAGAAACACTCAAAATCCCTGCACAACCAAATGCTAATATAGGAGGAGGCTGAGGGAGGTGGTGGAGGGAATCTAATTTCTGGAGGCAGGCAGCAGAGTAGCAGTAAGGATACAGAGCTCAGGGATGTATGAAGACCGAATGAACGGCAGTAAATAGGTTGTGGACATATGTGATTGAAGTGTTAATGGTACATGTGACTATAAAATGACGTTCCTGCCTGCGCCTGAACTATCACAGGACTCCATAATCCTCAGTTTCTGTTGTCAGACTGTGCAAATATTGAGTAGTGATTTGAACGAGGGACATAAATGCTAGTTTGTTAATCAAGGCGAGTGTCAGGGTTGGACAGTTCTTGTGCAGCTGCATTGAAACCTCAATCAGATCACACTATTTTATGTCCTAACAATGTCAGTACAAAATGAATGACGACAGACAGTCCGCATTAATGTTGCTGCCTGGCTGAGGTGTGAGATATGGACAAAATTAACACTGCAATGATTAGAACGCCATTAACTCAACATCAGCATGAGGTGATATTTACTAATTACACACAATCATATCAGTCATTTCAGAAGGAGATTTACTTAAACGACATCCTGTCTGAAATAATGCTCCCTCATTCATTCATTAAAATAGAAATTCTAATAGTCACTCAATAATTTACACAGTGAACAGTAAATTGAGATTTTAGACGATGGATCATCACCCTTTTGGGAATTTTTGAAAGTGATATATAATGTGCAGATTTCATGCTTGATGTTGAACATGAAATATACTGCACTATACAGAAAATAGGGAGTGATATCAGACATATCTGACATCAATTTGTTATTGAAAATTTCAATGAATACAATACTATAGAATTTTGTATTTAAATAGAAAAACAAGAAATAAAATGGGCTTTGTTTGCTTGGTATGGCACAACAAAAAATAAAAACGCCTTCGTGTGGACATGGCCTTGCTCTCCATCCTTCATCTAACGTGGCTTCACCCTAACACTCTGTCCCCTCTTTATTCCTCACTAATGACCTCTCTGCCCATCCCTCTATCTTTAACAAATTCCCTCATTTCTTCCCAATCATCTTATCTCTCCTCTTATCGCTCCTCCATTGAGGAGTTGTGACCCCCCAAGAGAGAGAGAGAGGTTGAGAGAGGGACAGTATGAGAGAGGGGAATAAGAGCGAGAGAAATGAGAGCGAGCGGCAGAGGGTAAGGTTTCGATTTCGCAGCAGACAAATAGGCTGACTTTACGTAGGTAACCTCTGTAAATGGGTTTTCGATCTCTAATTCTCAACAGATCCCTATAAACGATTACATAAAGACACACATGTGAGATAGAGGACGAAACGGGAAAGAAAGGGGAGAGGAAGAAAAAGAATAAGAGAGGGAGAGTCCTAGACGAACACCTACATTAAAAAGGAAAAAAAAAAAAAAATCAACAAATCACCTCAGAACTTCCCGGTGGTTTCTCAGTCTGGTCGATGAGTCAGAGACTTTACAGTCACACTGACTCCTACACTTAACAACATATAAACAAAATCGACATTTAAACACAGATGAACACATATGGTTATCGCCCACGATGAATATGGTTGGAGGTCTGACCTTAATTGGTCTCCGCTTGTTTGCCCGATGCTGACCAGACTTTAACGAGGCTTTGGGAAAGGATCTCAGTGTTTATTTGTGGCATGTTTTAAATTAACTCCAGACACCACTGATGTGATTTAGATTAACTTCATTAAGGTAGTGCAGCCTTTTCAAACTGAGACACACAAACACGCACACACTTTCAAACTAATTACTTCATATAGGTACTAGAGTAGGGATTTCTGGCACAATATCACTCCCAAGGCACATAAAGTTGGGGAATGGTCAGAGATGGTCAAAACTACTGCTTGTTTCAGCTTGAGGCCTTCAAACAGCATTCCACCAATTTATCATTTCCCTCCTATAACATAGTAAGACTAACAATTGATAGTTTTAAGAACACAATCAAAATCAATGCAGCAGAACCAAAGATATCGTTTCCATTGCCCACAATGCAACTTTGCCGAACTACCATCGATCTGGCCATCCATTTTTTATGCTTATCCAAAGCAGTGTGGCGGGGGGGGGGTTGAGTCTATCTGTACAGCGTTCAGGTGGGGTACACCCTGGACAGGGCACTCATTGACAACTACAAACACAAATAAGAGTTTTCAGTTCACCTGCACTCCTGATTGCGGACGGTGGGAGGAAATGCTGCAGACACTGGAAGAACTCCACACGGAGAAACGGGAAAAAAACAAACAGATTCTCAGCATCTTAGTATTTACAAGTAATAAATAAATAAGTAATGAATGGTTTAGTGGTTTTATTTTTGGAAAAAAAATCTTATGACTTTATGCAACACTGCTGATCTATTATGATTTCTTTTTTGCAACAAAAAATATATCTGGTGCTGATCTGTCCACAGTTTAGACATTAATTCATCTCATTAAGTTTATTGAGCAAAAAGTCTCACATTTCCAGCTTCTCAGACACAAAGATTTGCTTTGTCCTATTTAATTTCACTATAAATTGAACATCTTTCGGTTGTGCACTTTTTTATTGAAAACAAAAATCAATCTGTCACCTTGCTTTCTGCAAAACTGCGATGGTCATTTTTCATAATTTTCTGCCATCTTATAGACTAAACAATTCATCTAAAAAAGATCATTGACAGACTGATCAATAATGGAAATAACTCTAAATTTGAAAACTGTAATGTGTTCTGGAGAAACGCACCACCTCTTATTACAACGCACTTACGTTAACACGCATGTAATCACTCAGAAATCACCTCTCTCTAATTTCAAGGAGAATTTCTCTGTGGTTCATCAGTCTATGAATCCGCAGATATAAAGTCATACTGACAGAGAGTTGGAAGCCAATGAAGAGAGAGAGAGGGAGAGAGAGAGGTAGAGCTACCCCTCTCCTCTTAATAAGCCTGATCAGTACTTTCTGTTTATTCCGTCTCAGTCCAAATTGCTTCTAGGTGCGGCTTGTTCAAAAAGTAATTCTCCTCCACCATATTTAATTGTTTTATTGTGTCATTACTTCATGTTGCCGGAGCATTAACGCGCCGCGCTTTCCACTATGCCTATTAAACTGTAATGGCCCTACAAAGCAATATACGTCGTGATCAGACGTACACACGCACGCAAACAATATCAAACGTACACACACACTATTAAGCGCCAATGGTGCTGGGGAGTGATATGAGGCAATATTGCGGGTGAGCAATCTGATGAAGTGTGCAGAAACAGTCATTAGCTGAGTGTCCTCGTCCCTGTTCAGTTTACCACACACTTAACATCTTAACGAAGGACCCGCGCTGTTTTCACACAACAGCTTCTAATCACCTGCAGAAACACTATAGCACGCGCTTCACTTTGTCGCTCGTTTATACACTGTGAAACACACACTAACGCACAGGGAGATTTGCTCGCTTCTCTCTGCTTATGAGAGAGAGTCTGAGAATATGTGCATACATTACGGCGCGTGTAAGTGTAAGCTGGTGAGAGAAAGTCTTAAATGTTTCTGAGAGTGTGAGAGGAAGTAATAAGATGAGTGGAGTGCGTTTGTCTGCTGAGAGAGGGATGATGGATTGTTGAGGAGAGGCAGGTGAAGTTGAATATCTCCCTACAGCTCCGGTCATAAAGCAGGAGAGCAGCCTCCTCTCCAACAACACAATGAGATCAAATAACCTCCAGTGCCTCCAAGCACGCACACACACACACACACACACACACACACACACACACACACACACACACATACACTTGGAGGTGAAAGCAACATCAGTGGCTGGCACTGATATTCAGGCTTCGCTCTGTTTTGAAACATCCATCATATTCTTGAGCAGAAAGAGAGACAATGAAAGTATAAAGGCGAGCGCTCTTTGACACTCTCCTCCCCCCCTCTATATCTCGCAAAAAACACATATAAGCTCGCATGCACGGGGCGTGCACACACAGATAAATACACAGCCGTCCGTGAAGTATGCGGGTGAGAGGAGGTGAAGTAAGATGAACAAGCAAGGAAAGGAGGCTGAAGTAGAAGAACAAATCCGAGTAGGAAGAGAAAGAAAAACCCCAAAGTGCTGAAGTGGAAGGAGGGTCACTGACGGGAGAGACTCTCCAGGGCTCAGAGGGGGGATTAGGACCCAGTGTGTGTGAGTGTGTGTGTGTGTGTGTGTGTGTGTGTGTGTGTGTGTGTGTGTGTGTGTGTGTGTGTGTGTGTGAAAAAGAGAGAAAGAAAGAAAGAAAGAAAGAAGGAATGGCATCAATCTTGCTGAATCTGATCGTTACTTTTTTTCATAACAATAAACCTGTGAGCAAGGCATTTTACAACCAGCATCTGTCACAAAGCCTTGACACCACCACAGTCCTGCTCCCTTTCTGTCAACGACAGTCATTAACAGGCCTCCCTGACTTCTCACTTCGGTGTGCCATTGTGTGTGTGCGCTTGTTTGTGTGTGTCTATCCACATGTGAGACTCCCCATTGCTATACAATGTGTGCAGAATTTCATGCTATAATCGGTTGGGGACCGGAACACATGGCAAACAAAGCGATCCACACAACAATGCGCCATCTCTTCACACACACACACACACACACACACACACACACACACACATAGCTTATAGAGGCACACATGCATCACAGACACAAACACACACACACACACCTCCTGGACAGGCGGGTGAGATATAGGCATCTTTGAGATTCTGCACTTTGCCCTCTTCTGCAGACGGCCAATTGCATGATCAGATGTGGTCCCGTTACACCACGGCCACACACGAAATGCTGCATGTTCAAATGCTCCCTCCATGGAAAATTCACACTCACACACAGAATCATGGGATCATAAAAACATCCACCAGCATGGTCGTAGGGGGTAATTTAGGATTAGGGTCTGTGATGCTCAAAACAGCCTCAAACATGCTCACATTGATATGGAAATTAGACCAATCTACAACTGGTGCAATTGGCTAAAAACAGTTAGTTAAATGGCTAAGAAAAAAAAAAGAAAAAAAGTGTGTACAAGCGCACACACATATACAGAGAGGGAGAGAGATATGCATATGAATGGCATGCGAGGGATCTGTCCCAGAGCTTGGTTGTGCCTATCAAAGGCTCGTCTCTCCCAGAGACCAGTCGAGGCCCAGCATTACACACTTAGCATTAGAATACATCAATGGCACAGGAATGGAGGCACGCAGGCTTTCATACTCCGAAAACCCACCTTCAGCCTCTATCTTCCCCTTTTCACTCCCTCTTTGGTCCATCCCAGCCCTCCTCCCCCACTGTTAGCCCTCTTCTATTATCTCCCGCTCCTCTTATTCCCCCCACCTCCCCATCTCCTTCTCCGTCTTAAGACTCCCCCCCCCCCCCCCCCCCCCCCTTCTCCAGAAGGAAGCCTTTTTAACCGTGACCAGAACTCAGAGCCGCATGGACCGTGACCACATAGCCATACAACACCAGATGTGTGTGTGTGTGTGTGTGTGTGTGTGTGTGTGTGTGTGTGTGTGTGTGTGTGTCATAGTTAGGCCTGCCACTGCTCAGTCACCCTCAGTGTTGTGAGTGTCTGAACAGGCTGCTTCAGATCCTGTTTATCTCTGTGGGTTTCAGTGTCTGGCCATCAGCATTCACCCCAACACTTCACTGACTAACTGACAAACTCCACTTAATGGAATCAAACTTGGCCCATCAAATGTGTGTCAGCGCATGTATTTGTGTTTGTGTGTGTGTGTGTGTGTGTGTGTGTGTGTGTGTGTGTGTGTGCCCCGTCACTTGTCTGTCGATACGCAGAGACAGCCTTCAGCCAGAGAATAGAAGAGAGAGACGAGAAAAAAAACACGCCGGCTCTCCTTTTCTCTCTAATTACAAATGACAAACCTGCTACCAAGAGTCGGTCTGGCACCTGACTACGCATGATAACCTCTCAGCTCTCTGCCGATACTAAGTGACAGACTGGAGGCTATCTATGAGAGTGTGTGTGAGAGTGCGCTGACGGACAGATTAAAACAAGAACAGCAAATCAAACAGCGTCCTGCCCAACGGCTCTGATTTTCAATGACAAAGCAAGAAGTCTATGGCCAATATCTCACCTGTCTTCCTCATCTTCCTCTCTTCATTGCCCTTTTAGTTTCCCATCCTTTACTTTTAGCCATCGATTTTCTCTTTCCTTCCGTCCATCCTCCCGTCCTTCCTTTCTCTCCATCTCATCCTCTGTTCCCTTCTGCATCATTTAAAAACCAGCCCTTCTCCTCCAGATCATCCATTTCCTCCCCATGGCGTAATAATGCGGTTAACACTGCATTGTGGCTTGTACTCTTACTGGCTAATATCTCTAATTGCACTGTAATGTTATCAAAGGCCATCTACTGCGAGTGTCATGTGATATAATACCCTCACAACACAGGAAGGTTGAAACCTGTTATTCTTTTACACACCCTCAACTCTGCTGTTTTGGTCTTCTTCTATTTGAAGGAAACTGTACAAGGTCATGGAACACTTCATGCTACAGCAAAAATAATACCTGTAACCAATAGCAAAACATTTTCTTGAGAAAAAAAATCACATCATAAGGTCCATGTTGCCTACTAGCTCTTCTGTAGCGTTCAGAGATATCACATCATCTCATATCAATAACATTAAGTTCAAACTTCACACATCACTAATCACTAAGCATGTTGCACCACACAAACTAGCCAATTGGATGAGCAGAAAAGCTAGCGTTAGCTTGCTAACAGTGTGACCTGTTTAGACTTAAAAGAGTTTAACAAGGTAATTGAATATGGTCAACATACCTGACATGACACCTGATGAAAAAGCTGTTTATTATCGATGTGAACTGTAACATATTTCTAGATGTATGCACATATAAATAAAATAAAGTCATACCTACATTTACAAAGGACTGGCAGTTAAGTTTAATACATGTTTTTAAGACAGGTGGGGTCCAAGAGGAGTTTGCCTGTTTGTATCTAGAATTATAGATGTTGAACGTTCCATTTTTTCTGAGCACAGATGTTTCACAGATGTGTAGAAGTGTCAAGCAACTATAGAGGAACTCGGCCAAAACAAAATAGTCGAAAATCTTGATTCCAAACAGAAGCTGTGGTCAAAGATTTATTGAAAAAGAGCACACAGTCAATGCCAACATTCAGGATTGGAAAGTTTTTGATAGTCTGTGCTATGGACGTATTTCGGCTAGCACCAAAAACTTATTGAGGTTCGATACCCCGCCCAATACGTGAGAACAACTTTGCATGTGAAAAACAGAGTGGGCAGAGAGAAAAAGCAGGAATGAGAGACACTGAGAGACTCACACAAACACATGCCTGAATGCACCGCCAGACATGGGTTCACGCTACAGGAGTGAGCTTACACTTCTTCCCATTCACACTTAGCATTGAGTTAGCATTGACTCCCCGC
Organism: Seriola lalandi dorsalis; assembly: GCF_002814215.2. Lineage (NCBI taxonomy): Eukaryota > Metazoa > Chordata > Actinopteri > Carangiformes > Carangidae > Seriola > Seriola lalandi. The sequence continues at coordinate 241,702 of NW_019524929.1, forward strand.
TGAATAGCCTTGTGAAGGCACAGGGTGATGCTAACCGGGAGGCACTATCACTAGCCGCCCTGCTCCTTGGCGGAATAGCTAGGGCAGCATTGATATGGTAATGTAAAGGACGTTTCAGGGCCAAAGCTTGGGACCGTGGGCGCTCTGTGATCCTCCAAGCCCAAAAAGGACAGATCTCCAGGGCATTGTGGTTTCCCCAGTCAAGGCCCTGAGTGATCAGGATAAGCCCGTCCATGCTGCTTTAGTGCTGTCACTCAGCTGCTATTGTGGTCATGTGAACGGCCATTTTCATCACAATTGACCTCGGTTTTGGCAGTACTGTTCTGCAGGGCCCTCCTTTCTCTATTCTTTGGTGCCCTCCCCTTCTTCCCCTTCGCCCTCCATCAATGATTCTGTTTTTTTTCCTCAGTCTGGTCTTTCTTGTTGTGTGCTCGCTCTGTCTTTTTTTTCTCTTCAGCAACAACGGAGGCCAACAGATGACTGATGCAGAGTTAAACTGGTCTCTTTGCCTATCCGCTCCCATCTCTGCAGCCCTGTCAGCTGTAAGAGGAGGGTGTCAAGGAGTCTTTGATTATCTGAACTGATACTGTAGAAAATGACGATATGTGATGCAGTACATATGCTGGGATTTACTATTCACCTCAAGGGGGAAAAACACTGAGCGTGTTTGGTGTGAGCAACAATTTACAACACACACAGCAAGTGGGCAGATGGGTGTCATCATTCTGTGTTTTATTCAATCACGCTTTAGCAAACACTGGAGTGTATGGTGTGTGTTTTTCTATATGTTTGTGTGTGGAGGAGAGTGTGTGTGTGTTCTCTCTTTGCTCCATTTTATTTGATCAGGGCTGAAAGAAAATAACAATGTACTCCCGTGAGGAATCTGTGGGAGGTAATGACAGATAGTGTCCCTGTGAAACAAGTTTTCCTGTGTGTGTGTGTGTGTGTGTGTGTGTGTGTGTGTGTGTGTGTGTGTGTGTGGATGTATGGAATTGAGAAGTGAGGAATATGCATATGTATGGGTCTAATACATGTGGGTAATGTGTGTGGGTGGTATACTTGTAGGCTGTGGGGCATTCACTTGCCGTCTTTCTCGCTTTCTCTGTGCACCCCACACACACACACACACACGCATACACACATATATGCACATACTAGGGTGGGAGGAGAGTTTGCCTGGCTGCGAAGAACCCTGCTCCATCAACACAACACATCCTATTTCGCAACATCTCCTCCCACATCTCCTACTCCCCCTCCACCACCTTTATTTCTCTCTCTCCCGGGAAGTGACACAGAATTCTTTTTAACTGCAGTACATTCATTACAACAACCCTGCAACCCCCACATCCTCCACACACCACCGCCCTCCACCCTCTTTTCTCCACCCCTCTCTAGACTCTTACTTTCTTTCTCCCTCCTTATCGTACCAGTGAAATAAAGACAGCGTACGTATCCACCTCCAGCAGCCGTCCTGGACTTTCATTAAAAACATGATAGAGAGAAGTTGGCTGTGTGAGATAGTAAACACTCATTCATATGCGGTCTTACTACGGCAGCGCTAGCACATTCCTGTGCCTCAAAGCGTAGGAGCAGAGAGCAGAGCCTACAGACAGCGTGGGTGTTAGCACTAAGGCCAGCCAGCATCGCTAGCTCTCAGCCATCCTCATTCTATCTCCTGCCGTTGTCAGCAACTCACTCTGTTCAGTGTAGAAACAGTTGTCCATGTAAATGCATGTGCGTGTAAAAAAAGAAAAAGAAAATCAGACTAAATTGCACGCCAAGGGCCAAAAACATGGAGGTACACATGAAATCACACATGCATGACCCCCCCCCCACACACACACACACACACACATAATGTAGTACACCTTGCAGGTAATTTGGAATGAATAGACAATATATACTGTGAGTCAATAGAAATTTGTCAATTGTCATTACAGGAAAAGTTGCAAATCATTGACTGGGGTGGCTTTATGGTCGCTATGCTTTATGGATTTTTGCACAGCTGTGATGAAGTGCCTGGATTTGTCAGGTATTTAATTACTGGATGAGGCAAAAATGACTTTCCCCATCTGTGTATTTCATCTATAGACAATTTCTCAATAACATTTTCAGCAGTTAACAATTAGAAATTCTTGCACACGAGAAAACTGGATCAACAGCTGCAATATCCTGCACCTTGTTAATGTTTCAACTCGAATTTTACCTAATGAGGGTGAATTGATGGTGATATTTATACGGATATCAAGACATAAAATGACATTTCAAGGCAGCAAATCATGACTATTTTCATTATCAATACATTTGTCTATAAGATAGTAAGATATGATGTAAGATGTAAGATATATCATTTCAATCCTAAACAGAAATGAGCAGATCCTCACATTCAAGAGGACTCTCTTTGCCATTTTAGCTAAATAATGTTAAACAATATATCAAATATTGAAATAGTTTTTGAATCGATTCATCCCACAGCCCAAGATAACACCTTAAAATAGCTTCCTTTGTCATATAAAAGAGAGAGAACCAGACTGTCCTTGGTCCAAGCTTGAACACTGAGTATTTGGCATTTAGCTTTAAACCAATAAGTGATTATCAAAATCAATGTAGATTAATTTCTGTAGATTGTCTAATTGGCTATTTGTTTCAGCATTAAATCGCACACATACAAATACATGCAAATCCCTTAAAAAAGCAGTGAAGAGTTGTAGCGTTTGTTGGCATTAAGCACAGCAACACAAACTGGCCATGATGTGAAGCCAAGAATAGGAATCCCTCACAAATAAGTGGCAATAATCACTCAGAAAATACACACACACATGCATACACTGAGAGCTCATTGACTGATCTGAAGAGAGACTTGAGAGTATTACGATGGTGCAGAGGAGGACAATGAGGAGGAGAAGAGGAAGTGATGGCCGAGCCAACAGGAGAGGCAACAGGAGAGACGGAGAGGCAGGGGGAGGAAGAGGAGGGCAGAGCGACATACACAGTGAGAAAGAGAGCGAGAGAGAGAGAGAGAAAGAGGAACAGGCTGAAACATCCAGGAGAGGAGTGCAGTGTCTGTAGGATGCCATCGATCCAACACTGACAGAAATAGACAGCCAGACCAGAACCAACCGAGGCACTCTGAGACACACTGACACACAGCAGTGCTGTTGACCCTACACACATCTGAACAGCAAGAGCCATTCATACATGAACAAGCACACACACCCTTAATCCACACACAAGCAGGAAAGCACACACACATCCACACACACACACACTCATACACATAGAAATGTGAACATTAAAGGCAGAAATGTGCTGAAACAAAATGAACATGAGCAGGTTTTCACAGGATAAAAGTCCAGATTGAGACAAACAGGACATGTTGCATTGGCTTCAATCACAACAGCGTGCACATGCTCGGCAGAGCTACTCAGCATTTCCACATTTTTGTTCATTGTGCAGCTTCGCTCTGTGCTTCACCACCTGTGATCAGTCAGCAACATCACATGAATACTTGCGTTTCTCACGTTTCCTTTGAGCAGCTTATTTACTTTGTTTACACCTGGTTCCATTCACACTCCTCTTGTCTTTACTCATTCCAAGATCAATCAGTTTAGCAGTTTAAGACGACTTTTACTGGAGCTGTGAGACGATTTGTGCACGTACATGAACATAAAATTTGTGCACTTAGATTAACACACAAGCATAAAACCCTCAGCGGGACTATAAAGAGAAAAAGTAACTTAACTCTCTTACTAAACCCGATAATTTGAGAGCACTCTCCCATTCTGACATGAATCTTCTTCTAGCAAACAGTCCCTATATGAGTGAGTTTCATTTTGTTCTCACAGTACTGATAGGTTCAATTTAAGAAGAGGACAAAAGATACAGCAGATTCAGACACACTGAGATACTCATGCACACATTCAGGTTGGACAATATGGCTGAAATCAATATCATAATATTATCAATATTAGTCATTTATTAAACAGAAAGGGCATTCTCTGGTCCCAGCCTTTTAGATTTTTTTTTATGTCACCTTTAATCAATAATGTAAATAATCGCTAGCTGCAGCCCCAATCATCTTATTGTTACAATATAATTCCAAAAATAATAAAAATAAATAAATAAATCATGGTTAGGACTGAACGAGAAAAATTTTGGTAAAAAAAAATTACTTTTTTCACTATTTAAAAAAATAAAATGCCAAAGATTTTCTTTTCATTTGGGGAAATTATACTCAGCAAACATTTTTCACTTTTTTTTGACATTTTATGGACAAAGCAATCAAGCAAGTTAATGACCAGCAGATTGATCGATAACGAAAATAATCATTAGTTGCAGCCCTAATTATTGCCCAGCCCTACACACATGGCCCTTCATTTTTCATGCAGAAACAACACACAACAGAAGACAAACTACAACACAAAAGAATATCACTTCAAAACCACTCCAGCCTTGTGATCATGCTTGAATTTTCTCCCACTCATCTTTAGTCTATGAATGACTATTTGACTGACTGGTTTCCACTGACACATCAGACCAGTTGACTGTCAGTTTTACTGACTGGTTGCTGTTGCCATCAGGAGCAGAGTGCTTGTGCAGCTAACATTTCTGCCTCCTTCCCCTGGCCTGGCTGGGACTGATTAAAGCCTTCTGCTGAAACAAGGTCATAATTCACTTAGCCATTTCCCAATTTCCGCATAATTACCCTCCTGCTTCATGAACGCTAACACGCGCGAACACACACGCGCCCACACACATTCGCACCGACGCTCCGACACAAACACATTTCCTCTCTGATTTGTGTCATTACTGAGAGGAGAGTGGTTAAAAGGTTTCAGAGTTGGCCTCTTAGTGACAGCTTAAATGGATAAAACCTCAATTAAAGACTCTCTCCCTCTCTGCCGCGCTCTCCGTGTGGATGGAATAAGCATAATTCTGTGTCCTCTGCAGTTTGTTGAAGAGAGGGCTCTGCCTTGCCTTTTTATTCAACCTCTGGCTGCTAAATCAAACCTTCACAATCAAGGCTTTCTCATATCTCGCCATAATTGCTTCTTATGAAAACCTGTTACGGAGAAGCTACCTTCAGAGTAAAACTGGACAAAGCCGCTCCTTACAATTCAAATATGAAGTTGTTTACGTCTTGATGAACCGATAACATCATCCATAATCAAAACTCAACAATAAGCATCACTTCTGCCCAGCGAGCAGTGACAATAGACCCTTTTCTTTTCAATGCAGTGGTTCTCCTCCCTGCTGCTCCTCTGTCCGGTCCAGGCCGGCGACAGTTGATTCCTGGTGCGTGTGGGTTTGATGAAAACAGCTGCATTTTCGCATGCAACTGTGTTGTCTGCATTTTATGTGGAAGATTCCTAATTGTCATGTCGGTAGAGTTTATTAATGCTAGATCACGCCGCTCTGTTGCGATCAGGCTCAGCATATGGCCTCAGACTGCCGCTACGCTGCTATCATTAGCCACGTCACAAACACACCATATGAGCATCTGGTATGTGTGTGTGTGTGTGTGTGTGCAAGAGCTGACAGTCTAAATTATTAGTGTGCCCCCCCCCCCGCAAAGCCCCAACAGCGCTGGCAGGGAATGGAGTAGACATCACATAGAGAGCACTTACACACACACATACACACATACACACACACAGATACTATATAAAGCGCTTTGAAACAGCTTGTAAACATCACAGCCTTGTTATTAGCACCTGATTACACTGTTGGAGCTTAGGCATCGGCTCAGAGAATAATGTTAATATCAACAACAACCTCAAGTGTGTGCATCTGAGTGTGTGTATGAGTGTGCTGCCTCCAGCCCATCGCTGAGGGATTTGTTCTCTGTGGACAATTTGTTCAAATTTAACACATGGGTGGGAAAGATAAATTCTTGTTTTGCCCGGCATTTTTGCCTAAAAACTACAGATAACAAGGGAGGACGGCCATTCAATAATTTGGCTGTCAAGGGAAAGCAATTCATCCGCCTCAGACGGCGCCGCTTTAACTTAAATCGGCACAAGCGCTGCATGACTCTCTCTTGTTATTGCAATGTGAGAATTCATCGTTAATATCCAATAAAAAATTTTTTTAAAAACCCACACTGTTGTCCAGCCAAACTGTCCTGAAAAAGATCTGTGAAGTGACAGAAAAGTGAGCTCTACATTTCCTTTCTATGCCTTTACATTAATCATACAGACGCTGTCCTGAGATAACCTCCAGGTTATGCAGAACGGATCACACATACCACCAAGCTTCTTGAAATGCGTAATCCAGCGTTCACTTTTTATGAACTCCTGTGCGTCTACGTGGAAAAGTCCATTAATTGATCCTACAAAAGGTATGAGATGTGCATTTGTTAGTGTATAATCATCCATAGCTGCTCATTCATGGTCGCTGGTTTGAGTGGCAGGAAAGCAAAGTGGCCAGTTAATCAAAGGCCAGAAATGTGCTCTCTCAGAAAGAAAGTCAGATTTTGCGTCATTAACCATGTCCAGAAAGTCTGGTTTGACATTTGGACTACATAGAAAGGGGGGTAAAGTGGGAGTAATCATTGGTGCAACAGTTTAATAGGCGACAGAAAATAAAACATTGTGTTTATAGGCACCAAACAAGAAGCCATCCCTCCTGGTTTTTATCGAGGCCCAGAATGGAGTCACTGGGATCCAAAAAACATGGACTGGAGGTGAAGGGAGAGTCTGTCTATCGACTCATATCTGTGCCAGTTGTTTTTCTGAAGTTGATCTCAATTTTGGCTGCAATCCTCTCGTCTTTTCTCTGAAAGCAAACAGCCTCTCTGTTGTTGCCAACATGGAAGCGAATGGTGTCGCTCAGCAGAGAACGTGGACAGGGGCGGGGATGTGGAGGGAAAAATAACAAACTCTGCACCACATTTGGAGCTCACTCCCCATTTTCACACCAGTGCACACCTGGGTAGAGCACAGGTGTGGCTGTCAGATTGTGGGTTTTGGAAAGTTACAGTAATTGGCCGACGCAGGCCCGACTTGTCCCAACACCTGAGAGGAGCTTTTAATCACTATCAGAGTGTCCAGACAGCACTACAGCCTTAACACAAGGAAGAGCAAGCAGAGCAATCACTCACACTCTCAGTCACACCTTTGGGTAATTTAGACTGTCCAATCTAACTGATGGCATATGGAACCCACACACAAACATCTCTGATTAGGAAATCTTTCCTAACGGATTCAAAAGTCTCTGGGTGACGCATATTTGGTCAGGCCATAAAGATAAAAAATAATTTTTATCAGGTTTTTTAACTGACAAAAGTCTGTCTCCAGGATTTAGCTGAGGTGCACAGCTGCTCTAAGCTGTTAGGGGCTCCCAGCAGGTGGAAAATGATACATTTCAGCAGATGCCGAAATATTAAATACAGAACGTTTTATTTAAAACAACAATCAAAGTGTTCAAAGATACTGGTTGGATCCAATATTTCAAATGTATTGTGAATGATTGTATCTGGGATACAATGCTCCTTCCGAAAGCAAAATACAGCAATTACATGGCAAACAACAACTGTGATTGCACCTCAAAGCCCCAACACCATACATTTTCCTGACATTAGACGTGATGGAAAAAGAAAAAAGAAAAAAGATTTTCCTTCATTTATGACTTTCTGGGATTTGTCAGTGTCATGAATCACATAAATCACTGCTCCAAGCACTGATAAGGCCACATTCCAAGTAAATCCATATCACTTTATCAACACATATTGGTTCTGCATGCATTATCCTTGATGTTTTGTCCAAATGACACACAGACGTGCCCAGACCATAAAAACAGACAGACAGCTGCACCAAAACATAATTATCATTTTGACCAAGGCACACTCACACATACTTGTGCATAAGAACGCTGTCACACAAAAAGGTTTCCTATACACAAAGTTTATTTGGGTGCCCTATCTAAACACATTCCCCTCTCACTCAAACTGATTTTTTTTTTTCTATTTCTGTATTTATCATTTCCTCTTGTTAAAGTTTGCGTGAGGAAATGTGGATGAAATTGAGCACTGAGCTGCCAGAATGCAGCATTCATGTGCAGATCTTAGCTTGTGAATTCACTGCAGCCCACCACGCTACACCTCCACCTCCCTTGAGGTTGATAACCAAAAATAAATTCTCAAGCAGTGGGAAACACACGCAGTGACACTGTTTTCTGTATTTCATGTCGTTTTCCCTCCAACAACTTGCTGCATCTGGCCATTCATGGTCTGAATTGTGTTGAATCCACATGAAACTCTTCAGATGAGCTAATCATCACTCTCTTCACTCTATGATTATGATTCTGTTTGCTGTGAAGTAGCGATGGTCTCTCCTTGCTCACTTTGTGTGGGAAGTTTCATAAAAGAAACCACTTAATCCTTCTCTGAGGTAGAAGTGTTTTTAATTCCAGCCAAACCATTCAGTGCGATTTCTAGCAATGACTCTTAAAAGCCTGATAAATACAGCCTGCAAAGCATCTGTGCTAACCACTGAGCCACCAGCGTGGAATCAGCAGTCACTTAAATCAATACCAATCCTAGGCCGGGCATTTATACCTGTAAGACCCTTACTTTGTGTCAGGCTTGATCAGAATTGCTTGACTCAGTCTGACTCTCACATAAGCTCGGTCTTAGCAGAATTACATCCCTAAAATCCCTACGAACTGGCTCCCTTTGAATCCAAACCATTACACCGACCAGTTAGCGGCTGACTCCAGACCAAGCTAGCACGACCACTGAACATCAGTGTGCCTTTTTCACAGCAATGCTTTCGATTAGTCGATCATGTAAGCGGGACAGCGTTTGAGGAAATGAAAGAGCCAATCAAGAGATAAGGAAAAATATTTACGGCTTGTCTTTTTCTCAAGATCAGAGTGTGTGTGTGTGTGTGTGTGAGAAAATTTATAGGATCTGCAAGGAGGCATGTTAAGAGAATGCCACATAAGAGGTGGCTATTGGTCAAAATCTTTAAAAAAAAAAGTGCGTGAGATGAGAAGAGTGTTGCAAAGGAAAGAAAAGGGAAGAGCGAGTGAGGTGAGGTGAGGTGAGGTGAGGTGAGGTGAAGGAAAACCAGACCTCAAAGCAAAGCAACATATTTTCTAGAACTGGAAAGATTCAGTCCAATTTCATTTGACAGAGAAGGAGTCTCACAACATTCACATTAAAACCATACAGATCCCAAAATACCACCCTCCCCCCCCAGGGTGCTTTCCCATCAGGCAATTGGGAGGATGGGAGAACAACAGAGAGGTGGGAGCATGCTCCTGAAATCTAGCTCACCCCCGAAGACAAAAAAAAAAAAGATAGAGGAAGAGAAAATAATTCATTTCTTTTCCTCCTTTCTTATACTTGTCCCTTACTGCTGTGTGCACCTAGCAGACAATCCCTGTCCGATCAGAAAAATGTATTTACTCCACACACACACATACACAGAGAGCAACAGCACGATAAAGAGAGACCACTAGATCTTTTTATGCAAACAGCAGTCATCCATCACACAGGTGTTCCTATGGCTTTTAATTAATGACGTCTCTGCGACTGTCTGCACACCGCACATACACTCTCACACCCACACACGGCTACGCAAACCAGAATCCATTCACCCATACGTTATGTGGCCTTATTATTCGTTACTAATGAATCGTCTGATCACTGCGCCTATATAACTGTTATAATGATCACTGAGTGTGTGTGTGTGTGTGTGAGGTGTGATTGTGTGCGTGCATGTGCGCAAAACACACATCAGAGTAGTAGCTGACATACGTACCGGCAGCACAAACGTCCATGATGGATGGGCTGTGTGCACACACACACACGCGCGCAGGAAAGCCTTGTGATAGCGAGTGAGTAATACTCTCCTTTGTGCAGATATTCATAAATGTAAATGTTGTTGTCCTAAGTGGGGCTGCGAGACAGATAGGTTTGTGTTGCTGTCAAGGGGATGGTTGATTGGCCTGTTTAATCCGCTCGTCTGCTTCTACGTTTCCCTCACCCTTTCTCATGCCCATACACACACACACACACACACACACATAAACTAGGCCCGTGTTATCCTGTATTATGGTGCCTAATGTGAGAACTCAGTGTGTGGATCAGGGCACCAGCCAAGCATTATTATCATTATTATGATGACCTTCTTCCCCTGCTTTATTATAATTCAACACAAAATCCATCTGTATTCTTCCTGATTTCCTCCCTCCTCTATCCAGTTCCATAGCATTTCTCTCTCACTGTCTCTCTCTCTCTCTTCTCATATTCTTGCATTATTTCTCTGCTGCCCTGTGTGACGTGTCTCTGCGCACTCTGACGAGCTGGATGAATATAAAACCAGTTCCACCTTGCTGTCGATTACCACACATAATGCATGTGAATTTATATGAGGAGTGAATTCTGCTTGCGAAAGCTGGCTTCATTCCAGTGGCATACGTTGAGGTGACGGTGTCATGGACACACACACACACACACAGTCTGGAAATGTTTGTGCGTTTGTTTATTCGAAACCTAATCGCTTCCGAAATATACAACTGATAAATTAAGAGATATCACCAGATATCTATTATGCAAATCAGTTAACTGCTGCGTTATTAGATTACACACATACACATGTATATGCACGCACGCACACTCACACTCACAGCGGTGGTTAATTGCCAGGTGGTGGAAGATAATGTGTGATTTAACGGACTGATGGATTTGTTTTTGTTTCAGTCACCCATCAATGAACAGAGACATCTGTAACAGGGCAAACACACACATACTCTACGTCCCACACACACAGAAGAAGCATCACACCATTATACACACACTCATGCCCAGGGATATCAGTGACAAGTGACTGATAGGCAGTGGCAACAGCCTTTGTGCAAGAAGCAATCACAGGAAATGATCCATCTTTTCAAAGTTTAAAAAAAAAAAAAAAAAAAAAAGTATACAGCAGTGACGTGAGCATGTTTGTGTGTATACTCATAATCATAAATATGTGCGTATGCTAGCATGTGCACATGTACAGATGCGAGCGTACATGCACAGTGTGTTGTGTGTGTGTGAAGTAGTTAATCTTTTTTAACAGTCTCAGCCCGTCTCTTGAGGTTGATGAGTGGCTCAGGGTCAGAAGCTGGTTGAGAAGCTGCAGAGTCCTGAGGCTTTACAATGTGTTTACCACTCAAACTGACAGCTATACTACAGCTTATTATTGGCCTTCTAAACCTCCACACTGCACTGCGAGTTAGAGAAACTCCAGAGAGGCCGATCGCCAACGGCTAGAGACACGCCAGCCAACCCTACAAATGTTGGATGTTGTGGTGTTGAGTGCAGAGATTAAAATAAATGCTGGAAATAGGATCTGTGCTGTTGAAAAAATAGCACAGAAGTGTATGAAAGAGTAGATTAGACAGGTTATTCTGTAGTTTATCTTTCTTTTGTGTGCCACTGTCTATGGCCCCTTTGTCTCCTAATTCACTAAGTAGGCTGAATTGAAAAAGTTATCCCCACTCACTGCTCATACATTGTCATTGTGCATGTGTGCAGAGAGAACGAGACAGAGAGAAAGAGATGGGAAGATCAGGGATGAGGCAGGTCCACTGAGATGCACCATTCTTTAATTAACCACAGTCTTTTTTAAAAGACACACACACTAAGGCTCACACTGCAGGGGCTAAGAACATTCTGCCGCTGGGATGAAAACAGTACTGGCGGTGAAAGTGTGGAGAGAGAGAGAGAGAGAGAGAGAGAGACTGCGGGGCTCTGCAGTGCTCAGGTTCTGGAGAGCCAGGTTAAAGGTTAGGCTGCTCCAGTCTGCGTTAGTCCTCCCTCTGCTTTGTCTGAAACACCAACTGCAGCTTTTTTTATCAGTAAACACTTTGAATGTACAGCAGAGAACAGCTGATATATGACTTAACTGAGGATACATCCTACCAAGGTTAAAACTGCTGCTACACCGAGGTCCAAGGTTCATTCTTCCTTTTCCTTCATGCCTTTAAGCGATTTTTTTTTTTCACATTTTATGTTACTCAACTTCTGTCTCTGGTATGAAAACCAAAGGTGGAATTTCATTAGCATTTATTATAAAATTATTACTGAGCAAAAAAAAAAATAGCAGAAATTGAAACTGAGCACTCTTTATTTTGAGAGTTGCAGAAAAATATTAGCGAAAATGCACTAGTAGCAACTGCGCACACAATATTGGTTATTTCTATAATGTGCGGAAATAATTTTCTCACGTTCAGGAAAACTAATTTTGTTTACAGATTCATACCACAACCAATAACCTTATTTTTTCCGCTCCTATTACTTTATGCAGTACTTTGTGTATAGCAATTGTGTTGTGGGGTATAAATTCACCCATAGTGTTATTTTACGCTGTAAACTAAAATCATCGGCCTTAGAGTTATTGTCGGTAAACATGATCCGTTTTCACATTGTTTGCGTCTTTAATAAGTGCGGTCATAAAGTGTGAGCCACTGTATTTTCGGACTGCTCATCTTAGGAGCCCAGCACATTCTGCTGAAGAGGTAAATACCACATACTGGGATGTTTTGAGTGCAGCCGAAAACACAGCGTACACACGGACGACAGGCTCCACTGCAAGATGGAGAACGAAAAGGAAGGTGTGTGTTAGTGTGTGACATGCGCTCTTATGCACCACTGAGACCTACAGGGTGATTGTTGCACTATTTTATGACTTTATCTGGAACACAAAATAGATCACGACTTGCTGAACTGCCAACTAAAATAAAACCTTTAAAAAAAAAACAGCCAGTATCTGACATCCAGTTGTAAATTAGCAACATTTCATCGACACACTTCGAGCAGGAGAGGAAGCATCTGTAAATTTAACACACGAGATGTGGACGCACAGATGAAGACCTGATGAAACGCAGATGGTGCAACATAAACGTACCAGATTTTACTGTGAATGGTTGGGGGAGAGTGTGTTACTGCAGACTGACACTACATTCTTAAGAATCCAGCAGCAGAGCCATGGACTCACGTGGACAGTATTAAAAAAAAGGCAGCTTTCAAAAAAAAGAGAAAGAGAGGGGAAAAAAGACTCTTTTTCACTTGAATCGAGATCGGAGCAAGGAGCGAGGGATTAGGAGGATAACAAAAAGGCCAACGGACTGAGTGTAAACAAGAAAGGGGTTAGAGAGGGATAGAAGGAGAGAGCAAGTTGGAGAGGGAGCGAGAAGGAGAGATTGAACAGTGACACTGCTACAACACAATGGGGTCAGGATGAAGAAGTGCTCCTAATTGAACCAGATAGAGGAGAAGACAGAGAGAAAGAGTCCTGAAAGACTGAGAGAGAGGAGAGCCACATGACGGAGAGAGGAGGAGGAGGAGAGGTAGACGAGGGAATCACATGTGATTCTTTTTCCTTTCTTTTCTACTCTACCATGAATGGCTGAAGGTAGAGGAGGGGGGAGAGAAAATGAGGGAAGAAACTGACTAAATTGGAGTGTGCACATATCGGTATATATGTCTGACCAGCTGTGCAAGTGAAGGTGTTGAAAATATGGTTTGGAACCACCTTGACTTCTTAATCGGGGGCTGACAGAGCAGTTTGAGACTCAAAAATAGCTTTAACATGCAGAAAAACATGAGAGGCCTGTTGAAATGGTTTGTGGGGTTCTAAATATTTTCTTCCAGAACAGATAGAGACGAGGAAGGTGGTTGCTACAACCCTGATAAAGCATTAGAGGAACGTATGTAAGCAAAGCTCAAAAACTGCAGCAAGCCACAGATGAACTGAAAGTGTGAAAGTATGAACCTGACAGTGCAAATCGGGACATTTCCATTTAACAGGTGGAGAACAGAGGATTCAAAAGAAATGGCACACGCGCGTGCGCGCGCGCGCACAGACACACACACACACACACTGTTAAACATGAGGAGTTTGGGGGGGGGGTGTCTTACTGTATGTTGGAGCTGTTCCAGTAGACGGAATGCCTGTTGGCTGACACCTGGAGCAGGTTCGCCCAGGTGAGACTCGTTAGCACCCAAAGAGACAGCGCTACCAGAGCCATACTCTCGGCTCCTCTCTCGGCCTCCGTCCCCTTCGGTCACTCCGGCCACTCTCTCGGTCCCTTCACCCCACCAAACAACGCGACTCAAACATCCCAGCAAATGCCTAACAGACGAGAGAGGGGGGAAACAAAAAGCTTCATGCATACATACAAACGGACACGTTCACAGACTGTTAAGACTTGCTCTGGTTAATAAGTGTTGTAAAACTCAGAAGTCTATTGTGGTGTGGAGTGACTTTGTTCCCCCCGCCCCCTTCCCCCATAAACCAGACACTGAGAACCCCCCACTGCTCCCTCCCCAACAAATCCTGGGGTTTCAAACAAGAGGGTTTCTGGAAGTCCTTATGAGCGGTTCCCCATAAAGCCCGAGCAGCGCGGTTCTCTCTGCTCACCGGGAACTGCTGCTTCTGAGCCCGCCAGAGGAACGTGGGAGGCCGGTACTGGGTCCAAGCAGGAGGTCGGTTTTCCCCTGAGCATGAAACGTTCCTGTCCTCTGGGAAAGAGTTGAGTGCTGCTTACGTGAAATGGAAATTACAGGTGAAAAAAAAAACTGTGGTATAATAACAGATAATAAGCAAGTCCTCTTCCTTTTTTAACTGTTATCTGCGTGCTGCTGCAGTTTCTTGTCTCCTTCCAAGGATCCGAGAAATGCAAAGCACGCCGGGATACTGAGCTCTGTAAGCGCCGCAAACAATTCAACCAGCCAGTTTCATTAGGTCTTCAAGACTCTATCCGACAACCATCGTTTACGGCGAGCAGCCTGCCAGCCCGTCTCTCTCCTCTCTCTTTCTCTCCTCCTTCTCCTCTCTCTGTTTGGTAGGCAGCGCTCGTTCACTTTGTAACTCCACCCCCAGCGAGCGACAAAAGCGCATTCCTCCAATATTGTGGGCGAGTCGCTGCACATCAGGCATCACTGCGACTTGAAGTTTTTTTTTTTTTTTTTTTTTGTCAATTATTCGACCTCCACTGCCGGTGTAAAAGTAGAAAGCTTTGAATCCCCCTCCTCTGCCAGATACGTCTGCAGCCACCATCTGTAGCCTATTTTTCAACGTACCCCCCCCCCCCCCCCC
>NW_019524929.1:256813-257470 GCF_002814215.2 Seriola lalandi dorsalis
CCCCCCCCACACACACACACACACACACACACTCACACTCAGGCTACTCACAAACGCATACACACACTTCTGCATTTTTATTACGAAAGCTAAAAAACACCGACTCACGCACACACATATATCCACCACCACCCCTCCTTGCTTGGATTCCCAGACACTGTAAGTCACTCTAATACATCACCATTATCATGTGCAATCCTCTTATAGCTGCAGCATGTTCGCACGCAGGCTCGTTCACACACGCACGCGCATGTCCTCTCAGGTATTCTCCACCCACCATAAAGAAAATTTACAAACTGTGTATCATATTATACATTTGGATGTTCACAGTGACACTATATTGATTAATTACGGTTTGTCTAAGTTTTGATAAGAAGTGACTTGCAGTTTCATTTAGCCAGTTATCCCATAACAGAGCTAATTTTTCAAAAAGCAATTAAGTTGTAATAGATGTTAGAGTTGCTGTCATGCAACTGTGGCTCATATATTCCTGAGTTAGTAATGGATGCAGCAACTATGTCCTGCAGAGGCATGGTAAAATGTTCAGTAATTTACCCCCCACTGTCACCTCCACTGCCACAAACTGTGCATCTAAGGTGTGTGTGTGTGTGTGTATGTGTGTGTGTGTGTGTGTGTGTGTGTGTGTGAGTGAGAGAG
>NW_019524929.1:257491-265213 GCF_002814215.2 Seriola lalandi dorsalis
GTGGGGGGGTGGGGGGGACAGGCCAGACATGGAAAGAGACAGGAGGAGGGAGTGAGAAAAAGAGAGAGATAGCAGATAGGAGAAAGATTGTTACAGTTTTTTTGCCGCCTGCTGGGAATGAGTTGGTTAAGGAGAAGTCAGAATGATTTATTGGGAGAAAAAAGGAGGGAAATAGGAAGAAGGAGAGCAAGAAAAAGAGAGAGATGAGATGCCATCAGGGAATCCCTCTGTCTTCTCCGGTCCTTCCACGCCTCTCATGAGCTGTCCATTTAATCCCCCCACTGTCTCTCTCTCTCTCTCTCTCTCTCTCTCTCTTTTCAGCTTATTCTCCAATTTCCAATGCAAACTTTCTCCACTCTGCGATACCTGCTACCTGGCTCTGCTGTTTTGCCTCTGTCTTTTGTTAGCTTTGTCTCTGGTGGTCTACCTGTCTCCTCTGCCTCTGCCTCTTCCTTCATCTCTCTGCTTTACAGCAGGCATGCAACTTTTTAATGAGCACTCCTCCTTTGCCTCTTCTCCTTGCTCCTCTGTCCATCATTTCTCCTCAGTCTCTCCTCAGTCTCTCTATGTTGTATCTCTGTTTATCGCTGTGTTGTGTAGAATCACAGCGATACAGTGAAACACCTGGTACAATTAAATATACATGCCTATAGGCATATATATATATATATATATATATATATATATATATATTATATAATTATAATTATAATATTCCTTTAATATATAAATTAAAGGAATAATTAGACTTTTTTAAAGACTGGAAACGGGGGGAATAGCTTTGCTCCGTGTGGCTTCAGAATAGAAGAGTAAGTGAGAATATTTTTCTCAGACCTATAATGACAGGGATACTGTTTCTGGAAAGTGGTGCTGTTGATTGAATATTAGTTGTAGCAGTCACATCCACCTTGATATTATTGGAGAGACATCAGAAATCTCAATATGTGGACAAATAAAACCAAAACTATCTGCATGGCTAGATACGCCTGGAAGTAAGTGAGGAAATGTGTTTTTTCTTTCAATTTAGGTGAACTGACCCCTAAAATCCAAATCCCAGCCTATAGAGCATGGATGATTGACTGTATGGAGACTACAGGGGGCTGGGTTGTAAATATACTGTATGGCTACATCTTAAAGGAAACTGTAAATCAGGTGCAACAAAGTTGGAAATCAAACACCCATGGACGCAGGGATTCTGTACGTAAGTAACAAAAATTCTATTTCTCACATTTCCATTCAGTTTCTTTTAAACAGATGCTGACATATTCCAGCAAACACCCCTGTCAATTCTAATCGTCCAGGTTGGATTTTGCAGGCGCGGGTAGCAGTGCTATTGGATTACTTTTGTATTGAGGTTATTATGAGAAACGACCTCGAGGCTGACTGCATGCGGTGACACCGACGCTCTTATGACATTTCCAACCCAGAGTTGGGCAACAGCACATCTGTCAAGTGCTCCTTTCTGCAACCTCGAAATCTAATCAGAGCTTTCTCATAGCGCTGATAATTGGATATTAGGCCCCTGTAGGGCTCACATCCCTCTCCGGGGCCCCAGGAAGTAAACAATGCACATATGAATTCAGCAGGACCCCTGAATGTACATGAACATCATGTGAATATACAGTAAACACCTTCTTTTTTTATTTTCTTGCTACACTTGTATGTACGTTGCATTTCAATGGCATTCTTGAACTGTGAGTCTCTTTCTCACTCCGCCTCCCGCTCGCTCTGTGTCTTGGCCTGCTTCGCTGTTCACTGTTGTGTTAGTAAATTGTACTGACACTCCCCCCGCCTCCTCTCGCTCCCTCACCACCTCTGCTGCTCTCCCTCCCTCCCTGTCCCTCTCTCACCCGACTGACTGACACGAATTTTCAATCTCTCTGTTTACCTTTCACTGCTGTGCCTAAAACAACACTGGTACAGGCTAAGAGCGAGGGGGAGACTAAGGGGTGGAGTGGCGGCTGGGGTGGGGTGGGTGGTGGAGATGGAGCTGAGTACGACAGAGCGTTGGAGGAGGAAAGAAAGAGAGAGAGAGAGAGAGAGAGAGAGAGGAGGATGAGGAGGAGAGGTGCCACTAAGATTGGATGGGAGAAGGAGAACGTGCGAGAGAGGGGGAGGCGGGGAGGGGGATGCAAAAAAACGAAAGAGGTGCAAAAAGAGAGAACAGGGCTTTCTCTGTGTTTTGGTTGGAGAGGAATCCAAGGGGGAAAGAGGAGAGAGAAGGAGTGAGGGCTTAAGGGAAGGAGAAGAGGAGCGGATACTTTTGAACAGTCACGCAAACTGAGCCAGCAGAGGGGACGGAGGAGAGGAGAGGAGAGGAGAGGAGGGACGGAGAAGGGGAAGGGGAGGAGGAGGAAATGAAAGGGTGGATGAGAATGTAAGTCAGGGTTGGGAGAAAGAGTTAGATGGGGCACAGAACATTAGGAGTGCAATGAGATATAGAGAGTGGGTGGGGTGGGGGGAGATTTATAGAAGTACAGAAAGAGGGAGAGGACAGCAAGACTGATGTGTAGAGAGACGTTTTTTTTTTTAAAAAGACGGGAGGGATGGAGGAAGAGAGGGCGTATATATAGAGAGAGAGAAAGAGAGAGAGAGCTCAGAATAGATATGCTCTCAACAGCATGAAATATTGAACGAAGGAGACTGAACACAAGGAGGGGCGAGGAAAATGGAGGGACTGATAAAGACAAATACAATCGTTTTGTGTGCGTGTGTGTGTGTGTGTGTGTGTGTGTGTGTGTGTGTGTGTGTGTGTTGTTTTGGAGACAGAGGAAGATGAGAGAGAAGAAGAGTAGGTGACAGGAATATGAAGAATAGTTGCTAGTGGCTGGAGACCACTCTCATACACACTCAAACACACACTTTCTCTCTCTCTCTTTCTCTCTCTCTCTCTGACGTTGCCTTGAGTTTAGATTACTCCCATGTGTGGAGGAGATGGAGCGGAATACGCAGAATACGCAGAATACGTTTCATCACACACACACACACACACACACACACACACACACACACACACACACACACACACACACACACACACCCCTCCTTTGATCTCACTTCTCACTGATCTTCTCTCCTTCCATGTCAAATATTTAGGCTGCATTTGGCAGGTTTGATGAAAATTACCATGGAGAAATGATTTTATTTATTTAACTTCCACATCTGAAGTCAGTGTCTGTAGCTCCGAGAGGATGATCCTAAAATTTCCACAAGAGGAGGCCGGCACTGATCCCAGAAACTGGAATCTGGAACCGGAATTTCCCATTTCACATACGAGGTTTAATGCAGGGAATGTCTGTCAACACATTTCCAAGGGAAGCGCATGAACAATTGATTTAGAAAAGTCAATGGAAAAAAAGTATGAAGAAGTTTAGACGGTTTGAGAAGATGCTACTTAGACTGTGACATTCACACACTCAATATGATGAGTCATCACTCTCTCTACCTACATCATTTGCTATTAAAGTGTCATGATGATGTTTTATGTCGCTAAATAAATGTATTTTTTTAATTAAATCAGACTGTGCAGCCCTGCAGGGAACTTTAATCTTCAGCTAAGCCTGAGAGGCCTATCATTTTAACAACAGCTCTGATAGAAATATCCGACCAGCATCAGACACAAAGAATGACGTACAATAGCAAATCTCTCTTTTCCCCGTCTCTCTTACACACACACAGAGACCTGTATTCACTTATTCTGCATTTTTTAACCTATGATCTTGACATAAATCAGATAGAGCGCATCAGTGAAGAAAGAGATGGGTTTCTAGTGGCTGAAGAAAAAAGAAAATGAGGAAGAAGAAGAGCTGCAGTAATAACTGAGGATGTACTGGGCTGGAAAGACACCTGAACACACTTGACTTACTCGATACTTGACTTCTGAATGGCAAAAAAAATTAGTTTACACTCTTTTAAGAAGAACACAAATCTTTATTTTTGGTGCATAAATACAAAACGCTGGACAGATGGAAGATACATTTTCTAAAAGAAATGAATGCCTGAATGAAAGAGTAGTGCAAACACTCGGATTTTATTTGTTTATCAAGGTGATATCACCTAATAAAAATGGCTTCATTTCATAGTTCATAGTTCATGCTTTTAATTTAACACAACAATACCAATAATAACATTTGTCTCTCCACCATGTATTTATATTCATGCAGCAGAGTAAGAGCTTCACATATACAGACAGGAGACAAATTAAAGGAAAAAAAACAAGCACTCTTCGGCTCGGATTCTACAAGTCTCTGGAATTCTGCTGGAGGGATGAGCACCACTCTTGCAAAAGACATGCTGTCATTTGATGTTTTGGTGGTGGTGGTACAACGCCTGACAAGTCTGTGACGGACCAAGCAAATAGACACGAAGATGGAGGTTTTAGATTTCAAAAAATATGGTTTGCTATGTACATAAAAGAACTGAAAATAAAAAGTTGAATCTTGTCACAACTGGGCCTTAAAGGGACGAACAAAACAGAACTAACTACAAAATACAGCAACCTGAACTGCAGTAGCACGGAACAGCTGACGTAAACAAAATGACCTCTCTTAATGACATACAGGGGATCTTTGGACAAAACACAGTATAGTTCCAAATAAGACAGAAAAACACCATCAAAAAATCTCTAAGATAAACTTAGTGCTGACATCACAAAGTTAACTAAATGTGTGAGCTACGGCTAGAAAATGATCAAAGATGCTAATAAACCTGTAAAATCATCCTTGTGTGCTGTCCATGAGAGAAGATCAGATTGAAGTGAAAATGTGAGGTCGAGCGGGCATGAGGTTATAATTGTTTTTAGCCTGCTGGGTGCGGCCCATCCAGTGACCCCTCATGTAGAAATGTTTCATCACAGAATAAAGTCAATTAGACCTGTTACTCTTGCTATATTCATCTAAAATCAGTGTCAGCTGGGCTGGCTCGGCATTTGTGTGGGATGATGTGATGAGTTTTTCCCCTGTTTTGTCATCCTTCTCTGCATATCACACACCTGACAAGAAATGCAAAAACTTTAGGCCCCTTAAGTCAATAGCTAGCGCAATATGTTCATGTGTGTATCTGCGTCTTACAAGACGAGTGCACGCGTGTGCACGGCTGCAAGCTTGTGTGTGAGAGTCGTTGGGCTTTGAGGCTATTTAGACAAATGTTCCCGAGGCCTCATATATCATAGGTCTCAGTACTATATCATCCCCCATTAGTGTACTTCTGCAGACAGCAGAGGAACACTGAAGACAGCCGCCACGCACTCACGGACAAACGAACACATACACAACAACCGCCCCCTGCTGTAGACAGACACACATGCACACACATGGAAATGGAACAGGTGCAGGTTGAAAAAGCCAGCTGCCACCCGTTCTTTGTAACATCTACATTTCATCAGCAGCAGCAGCAGCAGCACAGGTGACGCCGAGCCCAGTGGGAACCAAGATTAAGAGAGTGGGAGGAGGTTTAACTTACTCTGTTATCTAAGGTCAGATTTGCATTTTCCTTTTATTGTTAAAGGTTAGGTATTCCAGTGACTAAGCTGATCTGAGATCAATGCCGAAAGCCACCTTCCGCCCTCAAGCACGGCTCCTTGGAGCTTCTGATGGTGACATCATATCTGTGCAGCAAGTTGAAAGGACAGTGGGGAGATTTTTTGCCCATTTGGAACATCGTGATTTGGTAGACAGTCGGTGTCATCTACGCCTGTATCCCCTTTGCTCACTGTCTTTCTTCTTCCTTTTCCTCTCTGTTCATTTCTTTCTCTCTTGCCTGTAGCTTCCTCTTTGTCATTCTATCTCAATCCCCTTATTTCTGCCTCGACTGCTATCTCTGTCACCCTGTTGCTCCTGGCTTCCTCTTTCCTCGCTCTATCTCTATTTTTCCCGTTGCTCTCGGCCTCCCTCTCTTCCCTCTGCTCGGATGCTGTGAGGAAGTGCTGTCAGGTGAAACCCTGGTAGATTAACCTCTGACCCTCAGCAGGAGGTGCAACCGATTGGCTTGTAATTGCTATCAATGCGTGTGTGTGGGTGTAGGCTCAGCATTTGTGTGCCTTTTCTCCATTGGGGCAGTACGATTACTATCTGGCCCAGCTCAGGCAGACAACAAATTTAAAAGATGAAATGCATTCTGGGTTGTGATGGTGCATTATGGGTGTAAGTTGATGTTTGGTGTCCATACCAAAGAGGATGAAAAACCGTTTCTGCTGTTCTCAGCAAACTGCAGCTTACTACTGTGTCCAGAGCATCCGTAAACACAAACAAGTTAACACACACACACACACACGGACAGATACACAAACACATACCACACAAGACATAAATACAAATGAAATGTATTTTTTCTCTTATATTGACTTTGAATGGCACCTGATTTGTGCTAAAGCCCCACTTCTGCAGCTTGTCTGATTGGGCTTGTGTGCATGGGTACCCATGTGTGCAGAATATTTACAACTGTGTATGCATGTGTGTGAGCACATCTATGTGTGTGTGTGTGTGTGTGTGTGTGTGTGTGCGCGCACGCAGAGATAGGGTGCTGTGAAACAGAGGCTCTGACTTCCCAGCAGTCCTTTGTCACACTGACTGACTGCTGAAAGGCTGAAAGCAGGAAAGCCATTTCAGACTGTGGGGCTAAATGATGGCAGGTACTCCAATCCATCCGCTGCACGCTACAATAACACAATACAGACCAGTCATCAACAGCCCTGTCATCTCCATCTGTAAATGCACTTCACACAGTCCCCTCCATCTCTCCTCATCCTCTTACTGCCATTCAAACACGTGTGTAATTGTCCCTTAAACCCAATTGGCCCTCATATGGCTGAAGTAAAGCCATATTCAGTGAAACCATTTGTGTGGCTCTTTCTCCCTTGCTTCCTTGTTTTGTTCGCCATGTTCATGTCGTCCTATAGTTAGAGTTACTGCTGAATTTATTGGATTGTTGTTTTGGTTGGGGGGAGGGGGGTGGGGGGATCACTTGGCCTGTCACTTCGAGTAACCATGTATTTCAGGTGGTATCGCTGATACTTCTTGAGCCTATTGATGAAATTAATGACCGGGGTCACTAAATGGGCCGTCACATTACATGGCTCTGGAGACGCACTGGGGTGGGCAGGCTTTTACACCAGCCAAGCACTAACACAGTCAGCTGCAAGAGAGACAGAGCAACAAAAAAAAAAGGGGACGAGAGAGAGTTTTTTCAAGGTGAGGCAGGGAGGGAGAAAGCAGATGGAGAGAGACATCATGGCAGAAGAATACATACAGTAAAAGGATGGAGAGAAAGGGGGAGTAAAAGTGGGTGGCAGAGAGGAAGCCAGGGAAAGGAAAGAGAGATAGTGAGTGAGTAAAAGCAGGTCTGGTCCAGGTGGGGTTCAGACAGTCAGTATGTTATTTTAGGAGGGCAGAGGGAGGGAGGACGAGAGAAAGGGATGGATGGAGGGAGGGGAAGATGAATGTAGTTAATTAAGATGAGCAGGCGGAGGAGACAGTGTGGAATTACACAAACACTAATTAGAGTCTTCGTTAGGGGGCACGAAATGAGAGCAGCACATCCATCATCTCAACCCTCCATCCCTCTTTTCCTCCCTCCTTCTTTACCTCTGCTCTCCTTCACTGCTCTTGCTCTTGCATGGCGACCATATTTCCTCTCACAGTTCTCCTCACCGCCCCCACCATCTCAGGTCCTCCGCTGCCACTTTTCTTCCCACACTTTCTATTCCTCCGCCCACCCCACCCCACC
>NW_019524929.1:265233-310233 GCF_002814215.2 Seriola lalandi dorsalis
ACCCCCACCCCCCTCCTCTCAGTTCTTCCCTATTGATCCCATCAGCAGTTGACTAAATAGGTGTGAATTAACATCTGGAATCGTAATGGAAGCATCCAGCGATCTCTCTTTCCATCCCTTCGATTTCTATTCTTCGTTTTCACATCATTCCTTCTTTTTTTTTTCTTTTTTTTTTTTTAATCACTTCTCTGGGTAGGATTTTATTTCCACTCTCCCTCTCCCACTTTATTGTTACATGCTGACAAACACACACACGTTAACTGTACCATGTCAGCACTATTTTTATTGTCTCGCCAAGCCAGTCAATGCCTCTAGTTTTGCTGCTCCTGCTCCTCTCCTCCCACATACAGTACACACGGCACTGTAAACCACTTACCTCTTCTTATCTTGCTTTCTCTCCTTTTTTTACACACAGGCTCTGAGCACTTCTCTTGTCCTCTTTATCGTTTCACTGTCCTCCTCTGGCTCATCCTTCATTGTCTGCTCTAACAGAGGAGCAGATCTGACTCTCACCGTTCTCGTCTGCATCCCTCTCCCCTCATGAGACCGCAGGGAATAATGAGGGATAAGTTTGGATGGAGCTGACGGTGGTCCATGCCAGTTCTTGTATTCTAGCATTTGTATATATACACACAGCATGAAGCAAAACAACACCATATGCACTGTGTATTCACAATGGAACTGATTGCAATTATGTACTTCAATGAGTCAGGTATTTACTGACTTTTCTGGTTTTGGCCGATTATCGACACATTTACTTTGATTATGTACATGTTTACACTGACTCACTACCTTCCACTGAGCTGCGGGTTCCAGTATTTACTTAAGGATTTCCATAGAGGTATGAAATATGAAATCAAGACCTATCATGTGTAAAGATGAAATGTACAGTAATCTATCACATTTAGTTACCTTATTTCATATGTTATCAAAGTACTAAATGTTTTAATGCCCCCTCTTTTATCAGACTTGCAGTTCTCTAATGATATATGTATATATATATATGTTTTTTTATCAAGTATTTTGGGCCACACTATGAATTAGAGAGTTGTCAGTAGAGACATGACAGAACTCGAAAAGTGTGGAGAGAGAAGGAAAGAGATGAGGAACAAAATGCAAACAAGGTCCCAGGCCAGATGTTGCAAAAATAATATGCATAATTTTAGATGAAAATGAATACTTGCATTATTATGATCAGAGATATATTCAAAGACTCCCCTCCTGACATGTTTTAAGACATATAAAAGTAACTGCTTTGAAAAAACATCAACATGGTTTACATTTTGAAAGTTTAACTGCTGGACGCAAGATGTCTCCTGCCTGGCTGTAAAGCCCGTTCTCCGTGTCTGTGTGCACTGGAGGTTTCAAGTTTCCACATTACACTTGTGGAAGTTGCACACTGGAGCACGATCGGCTTTCTGTACAAGCTGTGATGTCACAACATCACGCTCGTACTCACACGCGTTAAACTGAGATTAAAGGTGAGCACAGAGAAACTCTCCACCTTCAGCTGATGCATACAGTATATCACTCTGCACGTTTATCACTCTGCACAGCGAGGGTCAAACATCCAAGCTCTGGAATAACAACAGGGGGCCTATCAGGTTTGCAGCTGTCCAGGACATCCTGTCTGGATTCCAAAACCTCACCCCCATGAAATACAACTGTTTCAAACCTGCTAAGTTTTTTCTACATAAAATATTAGAATGAACAAAATGTGTTAGTTCTCTCATCTACTGCAAAGACCAGTAAAGTGAGATTCACAGTAACAGGCTGATGGTGGTGATTCGTATGTATGAACATCTGATCATACTTGAGAAAAGACATAGGCACTCACTCACACACTCTCATACACAAACACACACCTTGTTCAGCACCAATGCGCCATGACAGTGACTCAACAAAGGATCTGAATTTTAATACGACATGAGGGAGTCCCAGTGGAGGCTCGAATAGTGTTTTCTCATTTGTTTAAACAATAGTAGCAGTGGGCTAATAGCAGTCAATACGGCACGACTAAATATAAATATTGCAGAATGTTATTCAAGAATTTCATCTCTTTTCTTGACGGTTCCCTGTGTGAATATTTATTATTTACCTTCTTGCTCCCTGACCTCTGATCCTGAACTTTGAATGAGCTTCTTGCTGCAGGGTCACAGACGGAGAGAGCAGACACAGCGAATGACTCCCAACTGTTTGCAGCTCCAAACTCGCGTCAAAGGTCAGTGTGCGCTCACAGTTGGAGCCTTCTAACAAGCTACTGTCCACCTGCCCATCATATCTAGGTGACCCCAGAACACCTATGGCATGGCAATGCAGCATCTACGCTTTGAACACAAAATACCTAGACGCAGATTATTAATGTAGACAGGGGTGTAAAACCTGTGGCCCTGTGATGTACAGCAGAGAGCAGTCTAATATATATATATATATATATATATATACACATCTTTCTTAAGGTGATAATTTTAGCCATGTGGATGGATTGCCAGTGCGTTCTGTATAGTGTTAAAGTAAGTTACTATGAAGCATTAAAATTGATGGTTTATTCACCTTGTATGTGCTTCTGCTGCTCCACATGCCTTTGTAACTGTACTGCTTTAAAAATACTGCATCCTTGCTGTTCAGACATCCTCAGCACACTGCTGAGAAGAAGCCCCCATGACTGACCTCTTGTCCTACTGACCTGATGCTTGTGGTTTCTTGAGGTTATCATAAAGGCTGATGTTGATGTCGACCTCGACTCTTCCTAGAGTCTGGCAGTTTTCCACTGGATGACTGTTTATCTTATATAAGCAAGAGAGAGCTGATCATGTGTGATTTCTTTTTTGCTGGAACACTATAAACACAAATATTTTTTTCATATTGTACAGTATATAGTACAATATATATTTATATCGTCAACCTTTTAGTGTTGTGTTTTTTGTGTTATTTCATGTTTGCTGAATGGTTGCCAGCAAATTTCCACCACAATAGACAATTATGGTTCCCAGAGGATGAAGCCTACTGACCCTGGTGATCCTGATTTTTCCTCTCAGCTCAGCCGTGAGTTTCGCATTTTAGGTTTTTAATGAAATGTCTTGACAACTGTTGGATGGATTGCTGTGAAATTTCATACAGGCATTCATGATTGATTACTGCTAATCAGAAATTGTTATCATACTAATAGTGCACATATTAAACTTACCTGCTAAACACCAGCATCTTTACATTCTCTTGTGAGCATTTAGCTCAAAGCACCACTGTGCCTAATTACAGCCTTAAAGAGCAGCTAGCAGCTGGCATGGCTGCAGATTCATAGTCTTGTTTCTAAATGATAAAGGATCAGAGTGAAACCTGTATAGGGGAATTTTAAGTTTCCATCTGCAGGCCCCATTATAACAGATCCTGTTGTAAAACGAAAACATTCAAGTTGTTGTCTCACCTAACAAAGCTTCCATTACTGTTTGGCAGTTTCTCTGCACTTAAAGGGTAATTTCTGTATAATTTATATGCCTCCTCCTAGGTTTGAAATATCGACAGCTATCTATAGTCAGCTGGGACTCTATTTCAACATCAAATCACTCAGTAAAACCAGCACCATGGGCATCACCTGGTCTCCTGTCGTCCATCAGTAACTATTGTGGCACATTCATAATATCTCCTGGCCAGTACAACAGCAGCATGCTAATTTACTCTGAAACCACCGTAGTGTGTCCCATCACCGCACTTCCTGTAATCCCTGCAGGTGAGAAAGAGGGAGAGATGGATTCCTGAGTATCTGATTGAGCCGCACACAAGATGAATAATTGATATGTAGGTTCTCCGTCCCAACGAATACACAGAATACACACAGATGCATAAACACCAACTCTCTTACAGCCCATGCAGCTCCCAGTCTCTCAGGCTAAACTAATCCTCCAGGAAATGTAATACGTGATTCAATTAGTAGCAGCATATAGTAGCAGCTACCTTCTGTGTATGACATGGTTAAGTGTGTGTGTATGTCTTGAAGAACTCTAAGTACAGAGCTGAACTAAGTCCATTCATTAATGTAAAACCATTTATTAATATACGGTGCTTTCCCACATTTCTTTCAGATATTTGAGCTTGAAGAGGCGAAAATTGATATGCTGAAGAGAAAACCACAGAGATAAGCACAGTCAAATGTAAAATAAAAAGGCTATGCAGTGAATTAAGATTCTGATAATGATGGTGAAAATACTGAATCAAACTGTGTGATTTTGCATTTCAAAATGCAGAAAATGCAACCTCAAGAAACAAACAATAGCCTGCCTGTACCGTCTCAAGCTAATGTTCTCTCCAAATGATCTCTGTTTGCTTTTCCATTATTCATCATCTTGTTTTCAAGCACTCTGTTTTTTTTTCCATGCTCACAGCAGTAGGACGATGCCACTGTCTTTCAAGTCTGTTCCTAAGGGTCAGCTCCTGCCTCAGACCCTGAAGCCTCAACATGCAAACAAAAGGCAAGAAAAGTTCACTGGAATCTAACTGAAGGGTATAACCAGTGAAAGTTTTTCCTAGATTTTAATTGCTATGTGTTTCACAGTGCTCATCAAAAGGTATTCAGTTAAAATATTAACAATAACAACATTTTATTGTGTTTTAAAGTCAGTTTCTCAGAGTAGTAGTGGTATAAATTGAATTTATATCTTTGGATTAGGGTTCCTTTGGGTTCCTTTTGACTGAAGTCTGGTTTAAGACCGTATTTCAGATAATTCAATAATGAGAATAATCATGTATCAGCCACAGATTGTAGGCAGGGAAGCATTTTTATCTTATTAAAGGAGACAAGCTGTCAAATCTTTGACTTTGTGAGTTCTCAGAAAGATCCATCCCTGAAGTTTCCAATTGTACTATTGTCCACCTTCATTCATGATACACTGTTGTCATCACTTGGCTTCTTTTATACAACAGTACCTTAAATTAGCTCGCAGCAGGGTGATTCCTAAGTTCTATTTTTATACATTGTAAAGTCAGATCTTCACCAAAAAAAATGGACTTCAACACTTTTACAAATAAAAAGCACTTTCCTTGGAGAAAGCTTGTTAAAAATCATATAATTACTCTCAGATTTGGCAAATAACAACCGTTTTCTTCTTGAAATGCATGTAGTGAAATAGAGCCTAACTCATGGTCCAGTGGGGGAAGAGATGGAGGAGAGAGAGCAACAGTGTTACTCTTTATTGCTCCATCTCTCTTTCACGCTCCCTGAATCTCTCTATTACCCTGGAAGTCTCCTGAATCTCCAAAAGCACACACACACACAAGCACAGTGTCCATCTGTGAAAGCTGCGTAATATACAGCATGTGGAAAGGAATAATGAGTATGTGTGTGTGTGATTTTCAGCGTGTATTTGTGTGTCTCTGAGTTATGATTGATGTCTCTCTTCTCGTATTAGGCATTTAAAGACGAATGGGGTAGGGGAAGGGAGTACTGGATGAAGGAGGGGGAAAAAAACACAGCCTCTTAAGAGGGCCTAAACCATTTAGCCACTTAACCTCAAAGCCCTCTCAATGTCACGCTCAAACTGCCTCCTCTGTCCTCTGTCTCCTCCACGCTGGCTCTGTCTTAGATTCAGAGTCCCTTATTGTCATTGATCATCATTAAGTAATGCATATTGCCAAAAGATGTTGTACAAGATTAACAATGTAGCGCGAGTGTAATTTGATTTGGAAAGTAATAAAAAAAACAAATATAAGATGTATACTACACTTTATACTCTATACACATGGGCATCTATTTATTTTTTATCCAATGTTTAGTCAAAAAAACATCAGAAAATGACCAAATTTTAAAATCTCTTAAGTCAAAGTTGCTTGTTTTGTCTGACCAACAGTGCAAAACCAAAGTATATTCTATTTGTAATGATATAAAAAAGGAGCTTAAAGTATATTAAAGCAGCTATTTGTAAGTTTTGCTATTGCTACATAGCCAACATTAGCATTAAAAAGCTGTTAACTTGCATAGAAAAAATGTTCAGCATCAAACTTCATTCTTTTGCTCGCCCAGAGCTGTCTCCAGTGGCGGAAAGCAACAACAATGTTAACTTTTTTTCCATTTCTTTCTGTTTCTATTATGTTTTTTCTTCTACTGAAGTTTGCACGCTATCTAGCTAGCCCCTATCAGCAGCGTGTCATTACTTTCCCATAGCAACTCAATGTAGCCTCCAATCTGTCCTGAAGACGTAGCGCTGCTCGGCGGGAGAATTATTAGCTCATGTATCATAAAAAACAAGAATGGCTGAAGCTCTTGTCAAGCCACAATCACCACCTCCCGCTCCTGGCAAGAAACCATGTCCAGCAGTAGACAAAACTTAAATGACAATCTTTTGATCTCAATTTTTAAGCCAACATGAACGAGAATTCCTTAATTTGCTCTGAAAAATGGAAATTTGAACATCTACACTTCCATGACAACTGAGGAAAATCCATCTGCTGAGGAAAATCATGTGGGAAATTCATAGAGAGATTGTTTTGACAAAAATTGTCTTGTATTGTATTGTGTATGCTCTAGCTTACAACATTGTACATATTATACGTTAAGTATATGAAAAAATCTTGAAAATATTTATGAGAAGAGGAGATATATACGTATTAAACAACTGAATGTAAACGGTAATGGTGAGAACCATAGAAGAAAACAGTTGAATTAAGCAGATTTTGAAGGAAAACTGCTGGTTTTTCCTCCGGGCTGTGGCAAGGCCTGACATGTTTTGCTGATTCCATGACAAGGTCAGTTCCTTCCCCAAGTAAATATTGAATTTTGTTTTGGTTTGGGAGTGTGTCAGGCTCTTGATATTTGAGTTTTATTTTGGTAAAGAAGTTGGCCCGCATCTCTTTGTGCAGGCTGCAGTGCAGCTGGAAGTGTTGCTCCATTTCTGTCTTCTGTTGTTGGCAGGTCCATCATACATACATACTAATTCTACACACGATCAAAAGTGACAAACTTAAGTATGCTCATCATAGTAAACATGGATACTGAAAAACGCCAGATCTTTGAGTTTGCTGTTGATAGGCACCATTGTCCTGCAATGCAATGCACAAATGAACTAAATGTGCTCATCACAGCTGCGCAGCCCTCAAAGAAACTGCAGAGTGGTGAGACAGCTCCAACAAGAGCTTGGAAAACAAACTTAGTCTGGTTTATGCCTAACTATGCATGTATTGCACAACTACCTGTTAAGTATGTTGATTTCTGGTTTGCTAAAAACAGTCTCTATAAATGAGAATATAGTGCATGTTATGTAGCATTAGTGTATGGATTTGAGACATGTCTGTGTCCAACAACTTGTAGTTACTCGGTCTGTACTTAGGTAGTTTCTCTAAATAAGTGAAGTTTATTTTGAGTTTTTCAAAGTCGATGTCCACAGGTTAAGGTACTTTTATTTTTATTTGGCTATAAGTTGCCTGGTCCAGACTCAGTTAGGGTCATGCAGAGGCTGTGTAATGATCATGTGTTCATCATCATCACCCCCAACAACTCCGACTGACTTTTTATCATCGATCCATCGATCCATCCATTCCTCAAATGATTTCGAGTGGAAGTCACATTTGCTACCAACTGTAGAAAATATTTATAGTTGCCTTGAAAATCAGTTGTTCAGTGACTGACTGATTTGCAGTGATGGTGATTTAACCCTGATTGGCCGGCCTGTCGTTCTGTAATCAAAGTGGATGAGGCGAGGGCAGGCTTCAGACCAGCGGGATGAGACTCTCATTATTTTCCTCGCTACTTTCTTCTCCTATCATCCCCTACATCAATTTATAATACGGTTCTCTTATTGCGTCTCCTCTCCCTCTCTCCCAAGCCTTCTGCTCATCAAATCCTCCTCCTCGACTTATACATTCCCTATTTTTCATTTCGACATACTCTCTCTCTCTTTCCCTCTCTCTCCTTTTCTGTCTCTTCCCTTTCCCTCTCCCTCTCTCTCCCCTGGATATTTAGTTTGATTTATTGCCTCTTGTTGGAAAGGTTGGCGTTTTAATAACTCAGCTCCTCCTAACCCGAACGAAGAGAGAGAGAGAGAGAATGTGCGAGAAGAAGAACTTTAGTAAGCACAAAATAAACGTGCGGACGGACAGGAAGGTTTTTCTAGTGCTTTTCTCCCCGGCACTCTCCTGCTCTTTCATGTCTTCCGGTTCCTCTCACTGTTCACTCCGGCTGAGGATATAAAAGCTAAACGTGCAGCCGAAATGGATGTCAATTTGAGCTCGTCTCTGATCTGTGGAGAGAAAAATACACACACACGCACCCGTCCAACAGCTATAATGGACTGAGGATGTGAAAACTGACAAGCACATAAAAAATGGACCATCTGGTTTGAGGCAGAGGAAAGCATGGGACATAAAGAAAAGAAAAAAGAGTCTAACTACTTTAACCAGAAGATCAGTGATGAAAGAGGGACAGCGCTGAGAAACACAGTGATAATAAGTATGAAGAGCAGAGTTAGAGGTGCGAAATCAGCAGAGAGACACAAGGCAGGAGAAGTATGTTCATCAGCTAATGGGCCGTTGGAGAGTTAGAGAGAGGATGAGCGAGACAAAGATAGTGAGAGACAGACTGGGAGATTTCTAGGACCAAACAGAGCCTTTATTTAGATGGCAATTATTCACACTGGTCATTAGAGAACCATATCACTTTCCCTCATTTACTGAAAGACAGCAAGGGAGAGGGGGCGAGGAGAGAATGAGAGGGTAATCATTAGAAGATATCACTTTCACCCATCTTCTCATGAGGGGAAGAACGGCACAGCCGACAGATACAGTCTGAGAATCCACATCCTCAAGCAATAAGACAATAACTAGCAATTAATAATTCAAATCACAAAGCAGCAGCCACCGTGTCGACACGTGGGAGCAGATGAAAGCTGTTAACAGAATCTTTTTTTTTTTTGTTGCTCTTGTTCGTTTAGTTTTCGGCGTGTGCATCGGATGTAAATCTATCTACCTATTTGACGGCGTTTAAGTGTATGTGGAGTTAATTACGGAGCGTGAAGTGGGATTATTGGAAAACATAAGTGCATTTCCTATTTAATTAAATGTTTGCAGGTATTCATTGTAAACCTGTCAGATGTTGTGATGTAAGAACAGCAGGAAGGAGGCGTTTTAATGGCGCACTGATGCACAATCACACACACAAGTCTCTCTCTCTCTCCCTCTTTTTGTCTCTCTCTCTCTCCCGCACAGACACACACGACACACACAACACACAACACACACACGACACACACTCACAGTGCTAGTGTCTGATTCTGCAGTAATAACTCACAGGAAAAATCGTTGATGGGGAAAAAGTCATTGACAGGAAAAAAAAAATTTTTTAAATCTGCATTTTTATCTTCAGCCCATAAATTTAAGTGGTCCGGCCTGTTTGAACGTTTCCTAAGGGAACAATTAACTTGCTTTTAGTTCCTACCACATAAGCATGTCTGCCAAATCCCCATAAGATCAGTGCCCACAAAAACACACACTGACAGTCAGAGATTACAGACACAAAGACACAAACTGGGAAACAGTCGTACATGTGCACTTAATGAAGAAAGCTACGAGGTTTGCAAAAAGGAAGAAATTAAGGAATACAAGGAGGTTAAAACAAAAACTAAATGTAGTTTTGTTTGTGTGTAGATGTGCACTATTGTGCCATTACTTTACATCAAGGTGTCACTGTCACCATTTGGGCTTTTCTGTATTGATTGCAGGCATTTATAAAAAATAAAAAAAAAACAAACACACAAAATGACAATTGTTCGCTTGTATGTGTTGGCCTCTCCCGACGACACAGCTGCATTTACATTTTACTCTCTTATCTCATTCAGAGTCACATGACTGGGCAGGTGAGGGATTGGAGTCGTCCTCAAAGGCACTTTGATGGGGTTCAAAGCTGAATGTGTTGTAATGGGACAGACACTTCAACCACTAGTCTGCCCCCGCTACCTGCTCTTCGACTGTATTGAAATGGAAATTTGTTTTTGGCACTCAAGTGAATTGATTGTTTTTAGACATCAGAGCATAAACTGAGGAGGCTGCATGTCCCAAAAGTGGAGTGTCTTGGCAGTAAATAGATCAAGACATAACCTTCACTGCATTTTTGGCAGAATACCCACACTGCATGCGCAAAATACCATAGCCTCGTTCATCTCAAAGTTAATTTTACTACAGAGGGTTCACTTAGTCCATCTGGGATGGAGAAGAGGAGCGGCGGGAGATACAGTGCAGCAGGGGACAGAAAGGGAGAGGAGAGGATAAATTGTGGAGGTGTTCGGGGTAGAGGATGACTGCTGGCACACAGAAAGGATGGAGAGAAAGCGGACAGAGAGCAGACAGAGAGAGAGGGACTGCAGCGAGCAGCCCCGGTGAATGGAGGGAACAGAAGGACAGATGAATATGCAGAGCGGGCCCCGTGTCCTCATCTTGCTTCCATCTGACTCTACTAATCATCCACAAATGCTGCGAGAGGAGAGGAGGGGGAGGACAGGGGAGACAGAAAGTAGGTGACAGAGAGGAAAGAGGAACTATATGGGAACGGAGTGAGGATGAGAGGCTTATATGGTGAAGACAGGGACTGGGTACCGACTGACATTTTGTGATTGAATTTATTATTTATTTTACTGCACATACAATATCATCTAAATCATATTAGCATAAAAGAAAAAGTCATTGTGCAATAGCACGACCACAAAATAACATCCTTTCACTGTCAATAGGCCTTTTTCACAGAGGACATTTTGACATGTTCCAGAAGGAAAAGCACAAGTGTAAATAATGAAATGAATGAACGGCTGAGTTCCATTTATCTGCTCCAGTTTCAGGGTGCTGACTCACTATCACACTGTCGTGGCTTACTGGGGCACTTGAATAGAACTGAGCTATAGTTATGACAAGTGAAAATGTTTACAGGCCTACTGTGAGTCTATGTTTACTGTGTATACTGTACACACTCTGTTTACCAATAAAAGTACACACACCACCTCTGTCTCTATAGGTAAAAGTCACTTGTTACATACAATATCAAATATTCTCCTAACTGCCATGTATTGTTGCCTTACTTGTATAGCACAGCGTAAACCAGACTGCAACCTTGTATATTAGAAAAAATGTATATATGTATAAAACATATGAAAACTGTATATCATCACTGTCCTATGACAATCATGTATCTCCAAAAAGTAAACTTTTCGTGAGCTCAGAAAAAATAAACAAAAAATGTGTGCTTGTTGAGAAGGGATTTTTTCTCTTGAGAGTGGAATGAGAAAAAGTCACTAGTCTCACTTACTATCTATAGAATAGAGTACAGAGTTTGGAGATGGGTCAGTTACCATCATGTATGTGCCTCCTCCTCATAGCCACATGTTCATCTGCTTATCTTTGTTTAGCTTTGCTATTCCCTTTTGTTTCGTTGCGTGTCTATATTTGCATGCTACTACACATTTGTTCTGGGCCCTGTGAATGAGCTGGAGGACTTGTTGACCAGAGTCAAGCTCTTTTTCTTTTCTTTTGTCAATATACTTTGGTAATAAAGTTGATTCTGTCTGTGGATGTTGATTATGTCCCAAACTGGCAAAATTGCAATCTATAGTGAGACTGTGTAACGTTTGAAAGAAGATGTAACACATTCTTTCTCTTATAAATTAAAACAAATAAAAAGAGTATTGGTGCAATGATCTCATTTAGTCTGGCATGGTGACTAATGTTAGAAAAAATACTGAGTCATTTCCCTTCCTGCGTTACTCTCCCACAACTTTCAGCATTTACTTTTATCTTCTAATTGTCACTTTTAAAAAAAAAAGTCACATACTCTGACGTTTACTAGGAAACTGTCTGATCAAAGAAAAAGCAAAGAACAGAAATTGTGCGTGCATTTGATACCAGCTCTCAGCACTCTCTTCTGGGTGATATGAACACACTTCCATCAGGATAAAAACAGTACTGGAGCTTGATTCACAGTCCTATCAAAGATAGAGAGTGGTGGACGCAAGGGAACACGAGGAGAACAGGCTCAGCTGCTTTGAAAAAGGGATGAATAAGCAGAAAAAGAGAAAAGCCGATAGAGAGAAAGAAAAGCAGACTGGACACTGTATCTGTGATGAGGAGGAGAAAGAAGAGACACAATCGGATTGCTCGCATCTCAAAAGTGTTGTATTCAGTGGGGGCCACTTACGCAGTCAATAGTAATGGATAGCACATGCAGTATGAGTACAATAAGAGACCCTGCCTTCTTTATCTGCTTATATGTAATACATGGCAACAACAATAGCTCCGCTGCATTGAAAATCTATCCAACATACTCAATTCTCATCTTGTCTTTCCAAATAGCAACTATTATTCACCGAAGACGTTGAAGTGGTCCCCCAGGTGACAAAAGAGAGAAATGAAATGAAGGAAAAGAACAGATGACCATCAATACGCAAGAGTCCAAAAAAAAAGAAAGAGTAAACACAGAGAGAAAGACAAGTGGAGCTCTGGAAAATGAGGGGAGGGAAGGCAAAGGGGCTTAAGGGGAAGCAAGAAAGTGTGGCAAAAAGCATTCAATAAACATGTCTCTATAGTAACCAAGATGTAATTTGCTTGGTGAGAAAAAGGGAACGATAGAGATTGAGGGAGACTGATGGAGAGAGGGGGAATAGAAAAGCATTTACCATCACTGCTTGAGTCCAGAGCTGTAATTACGGAAGTGAGACGCAGCGAGAGAGGGGGAGGAAAAGAGCGGCGGCACACACAAGAAAAGAGCTGCACACAATGTACTTTTACAAAAGCAAAAGGTGAGAATGAGAAAGAAACACACACACACACACAAGTAAAGTGATGACCCTGTAAAATTGGCACTGTTGCAAATAAGTGTAGTAGGCGTGCAGGGGGGAAAAAAAAAAAAACATCTCCCGAATGTACAAAAAGACAACGATGAAGGAGAAGAGAAACTTGTGACAAAAGCTTCCTTTGTAAGTCTGCGTGTGTGTGTGTGTGTGTTGTGTTGTGTTGTGTTGTGTTGTGTTGTTCATGGAACCATCATGGAAAAAACAGAACATATTAATCCTGCCTGATCATTAAGCCAAATTAAAACAATTACTAACTCTCTGATTAAGTGGAAGCGAATCTTAATGTTGCAGCAGCCACAGAGAGAAATGAATGAACTCAAATTGACGAAGAGGAGGATGTGGAGTAGAGTAAAAGTGAAAGAGATGAGGGGAAGAATGACAGGTGAGGATGAGATATCTTATGGGGGGGAGGCAGTACTCATGATGAGTGATAGACAGGCCAAGATGTGTGTGAAACATGCAGGCATATGGCCGATCAAAATAGTAGGAGGCCAAAAATAGTGGGATTACAGAGTAGACGGAGAATGGGGCCAGTCTCTGCGTGTGTGTGTGTGTGTGTGTGTGTGTGTGTGTGTGTGTGTGTGTGTGTGTGTGTGTGTGTGTGTGTGTCACAGAGGGAGAAACAGAGCGATATAGGGAGAGGAGTGTGTTCATGCTGTGTGTATGTGTGTTTAGGGTAGTTGATTACAGCTATGGCGAGTGGCTTGGTGTCAGCCTGTATATGTGGAGATAACAGGATTAAGAGGGTAGTGACACTACTGTACAAAAGCAATGGAGAGAGAAGAAGAAGTGATGGAGAGGAGAGGAGAGAAGAGGAGGGGAACTTAAAGGAATACTTCTCTCAAATTCTTCACATTCCTTTGGCTTCAGACATTAAATGATGAGGCGTAAGCTCATGAAATATGTACAAAAGTTCAGCGAATAACACTCATAGTGAAACCTGAATGACTGTGTGAACAAAGTGTGACTGCTTCCATACAGAGGTCACTGAATGGTCTGATCTCAACCCATCTTTGAGAGATTTCGGACCGACATAATCATCACCAGCCATCATCAAAACACCAAATGGGGGAATATCCTGTTGAAGAATGGTGATTATTTCAACAATAGAACTGAGTTAGAGTCAGATCCCAAATCTGTACTCAAGAGTTAGATTGGCACAGATCCTCCAAGAGAGAGACTTGGAGGATGGCGGCCCAGCATCTTACTAAACACTTTATTTTGGCAGTTCCTTTCATTTGTCACCTATCTGTCCATGAACATGAAAACAGCTGACAAGCTCCTTTTGCTTTAGCACAAATACATAACACAACGCAAAATAAAAACACTTACAGCTATGACAGAAATAAATCCTACCTTTCAAAATGTTACCGAAACCTGGAGAAAATCAATATGGGCTTAGACTTTGATTTGACATCTCCATGAATCATCTTTATCTTGATTAAAGTTGTTTTTGAAAAAGTACCAGCTTCTTACTACAGTCTGAGCTATGTGCTCTTACATGAACATGCAATTTTCTGCAAAAGTTACAACATTGTTGGTTATTTCACGAGAGATTACACCCACACAGTCCCAGTGAAGCAGACTGAGGTTTTTTGAGTCTTAAACTCTTAATAAATAAAACCTTAAGATGTTTTTCCCCCCAAAACCTAAACCTGTTGCATAGATATTCATAGCCATAGAGGAATTCTTGACATAAATATGGGTGTAATTCTGAATGTAGATTTACTGTAAGACAGACTCTATGGTATGACAGACAATGTTTGCTGAGATAAACTGTGCCAGGAGACAGGAAAAAAACCCATATTTGACCAGTAATGAGAAGATCAATGGGAGCGAAGATTAGGACGGATGATGGATAGAGGTTGAGGGGAAAGATTTTGGAAAGAGTGCTTTTAATGATGAATAGCAGACACACAAAAATTGAAACAAATATTAAAGAGGAAAGAAAGAAGGGAAACAGAGAGAGAAGAAGAGAAGCTGTGAAGTTGGGAGATTTCTTTTTCTCTCCGTTTTGGAGAAAGAGGCGGGATAATTTAAATGAATTTTCACAAAGCATTATTAACCTCTGGCACAAAATTTGTTAGGAAGTGTCTGGTCCCATAGATCAATCACAATGAGAGCGAGCGAGCGAGACCCCAGCAGAGTGAGTTACTCCTCTGTGGTCTGCTCCACGTTTGCTGAGGGAGCGCTAGCTCACCAGGGACAAATTAGCCACACAGGAGCACTGAGGCATCATGGGAAATTAATGATCAGGACCTCCAGGAAGTGAGCTAATGAGTCCTAGGCCACATACATATGTACACTATGAACCACACACACATGAGGGGGGGGGTGGGTGTGTGAGAGGAAATAGCCAGACATGCATTTGCAGCAGATAATAACACAGAGCCATCAATGTAACTTTGTCTGGATGAGTGATAGTGCTGTTCCAAATAGCAGGGTTAGTACCTCTCTCAATCTCTCTCTCTCTCTCTCTCTCTCTTACACACATGCACACACACTTAGAGAATCAGATAATTAGAGAGGACCACCAGTGGCTTTTGCCCATGGAGGCGTAGTGATTACTGTCACTACACCTTCCCCTGGGGCGACAGACAACACTCAGAGAATTAATACTTATCAACACACACACACACACACACACACACAAACACAAACACAAACACACGCACCTAATGCAGCCAAGTGTAGCTGAACTAAATGTGGATCTTGCAGACTATAGTCAATGGGGTGGTGGGGCCCCCCCCCCGCTGTTTGATTATCTTGTGTGTTGGGTAACTGAAAAAGAGCATTTTACAGTGTAATGCTGCCCTACATGGAGCTATACTGGAAGTGGAAGCTGTGAAGCTGGAGGGGGCAGTTCAGGAGGGAATGAAGTTGGGGGTTTTGCTTGTTGAACTGTGTGAACCTCCACTGCTGGAGTGCCTTTGAGCAAACACCCAGCCAGCTGCTGCAGAGGAGCTGCTGGCTGGAGGTCGGACAGGACAGTGCCAGCTGTGTTGGAGCCTGCTGCATGAAATGACTTTAAATATGCTGAACTCTCCAGCTCCAGAGGAGGAAGGAGGACAGAGGGTCCCAAGCTTTCCTGAGGAAAAAAAAAAAACTGGAACAGTGACAGACTGTCTCCCCACACCAGTCGGCGCACCTCACAAAGATTTAACTTCGCACCACAGTATCACACATCACCACACCCTTGTCCACTGATTGGCCCAAAGTTTTCCCCGGCACCGCCCTCAGTCCTGCGGATCCGCCCTTCTCGCGCTGTGCAATCTGTTGCTGCCAAACCAGCTGGCAGTCCCAATTCATATTCTGATCTAATACTGTACTGGAAACCTTGGCCTTTAAACTCAGGTTCAGTCTCGTTTATTAGCCTGTTACTTTTCAGTGAGAGCTCCAAAACCATGATGCACAATCTGGACACACTCTCTACAACTTTTCCCTGTGGAAGTACACACTTTCTGCTCTGCAGCCAGTGAATACTCAACTTTTTTTCTTTCTTTTTTTTTTTTTTTCTTGAGCGTCTTTAATCAGTTTACCTTTGTACATCATGCGAAGCTTCAGCAGCAGTAGATGACGTAGAAGTTTGACTCGGTTCGTGAGTTGCCGAAGCTGCTGGAAGGAAAAGTTGTTCCCCGCGAGCTTCTGTCGGGATTCCTCCTCCTCACCTGATCTGCTCACCACACCCTCCCGGCCGGTGCAGAGCCTCTCCGCGGCCCCCAGCGGCGGTCAGGATGGGCTCCCTGACGTTGACACTCCTCGGAGCTCTTCCCACTTGGAGAGCTACGATTTTCCTCTTCAACATCATCTCAGCCGCAGTGGCTAAAAGACACGTCGTGTACTGGAATTCTACAAACACAAGGTGAGTGAACTGCACTGATGCTCCAACCGGAACAAAGGGAGGAGACGGGGAGTTTCTCTGAGCTGCTTCTCACCGCGGCCCGCATTGAGGTGTTTAGGCCTGATGTTAAAAATGTGACTCAATCTACTTTGCATAAAATAAACGCCGCTGGTCTGAACTTGCTCAGCCACGACGTTGCATAACGACCACAATAATTCCTGCTAAATGAGTCAGGCTGTAGTTGGCTTAAAGAATCTCTGCTATGCAGCAGATCACGTCCTTGTGTGCTTAAATAAAGACTGGGCCAGAGCAAGTATGGTTTCCTAAAACTTGCCGTAACACAAACGCTGTCAGACTGTTTTTATTCCTTAAATAAAAAAGCTTGAGCTCCGGGGATTCAGCCTGCTCTCATTTAA
The DNA here is from genome assembly GCF_002814215.2 of Seriola lalandi dorsalis. Taxonomy (NCBI): domain Eukaryota; kingdom Metazoa; phylum Chordata; class Actinopteri; order Carangiformes; family Carangidae; genus Seriola; species Seriola lalandi. Next base: position 282,306 of record NW_019524929.1, read on the forward strand.
AACACAGTGGCCTGATCTAACCTTCCTCCTGCATGTAGTTATCTTTATCATAATGACTACACTCTAACCCTGGCTTTCACCTGGCCCCTGCCTTTTGGAGTTAGTGATTATGCTCCTTACAGAGTACCAGCAGTAAGTGTTTGTTCTGAATAGTGCCCTAGATGGCAATCTGAGGACACAGGTGTATATTAAAGTCTAAAGTGCTGCTGTGCATAAGTGAATATGTGGTCAGCTAATGGGAGGGTGTGTATGTTTGTTAATATTTGTGTGTGTGTGTGTGTGTGTGTGTGTGTGTGTGTGTGTGTGTGTGTGTGTGTGTGTGTGTGTGTAATGGGTTGATTGGGGCCATTAGCAAGGCAGAGTCAGGCTCACCTGCTGATCCAGGTGTTCCAGTCTGGCTAATTGAGGGTCTGAGGTGGGAGACCTGCAGGGCCAGTAAGGGCACTGCCCAAAATAACACATCCGTCGTTCCGTCACCCGCTTATTTAGAGACACTCTCCATAAGGCCTGATTCCCCAAACGCTCTTTCAGATGAATGACCTTTTTACTTAATGGCCACAGAGACCATTCTTGTATTTTACATTTATGGATGCACAAAATACGACAGAAATATGACTCTTGGGGCTTATAATTTCCCCAAGGCCTTCTTTGTCAGGTCTGCAGGACTCATCCTGTATAGCCTACTGGAGTCAGCTGAGGTTATATCCGGTGTGTCCAGGTGGGTGAAACCCAGTACTGTAATTGGGATCCTACAGAAATGTGGTGGGGAGGAACACTGCGAGGATTAGGAAGCACCTTCTTGTTCCCCAGAGATTCAGGGATGAATGGTCACAGCCTGTGGCAGGGCCACACAGTCGGCTGCAACACCACACAATCACAATGCCATCAGCATCACGGCGGAGGGTAACCCACTGTGGCAGAGAATCACTCTCATCAGCAACACCACCCAATCACAAAGCTATCAGCAGAGCCGTGATGCTGCACCCGGTCCAGAATCCCCTGGGTTTACCGCTAGGACTCACTTCCTCTCCTCTCCTCTCCTCTTCTCTCCTCTCCTCACTCTTCATTACCTTCCTTGTTACATCCCGCTCTCCTTTTCATTTTTTTTGTCTGCACTACCCGCTCCTCCTTCGCTCCTTCGCCCCCTTTATCTCTCACGACTCCCTCCTGCCCAGTGATGGATATTGGCGGTGTGATTAGTTGAGCTTCAGTCATTTTCCCATACCATATTTTCTATTAGCTGCCTGCCAGCCAGCCAGGTTGTCCTGAAGCCTGTAAATGTGGCCTGGCCGGGGAGAGGGACCACAGGGACAGGAGAGCTATGCCTTTGCTGGCATGAAGCTACAGTGCAGGGTCCAGGACTGCACTCGATGTTCATGGTACAGAAAGCACTGAGGAAAAAAAAAAAGTATTTGTCCACAGTGTTCTAATGGTTTAAAATTAAGCTATTATCCTTCACCATGAATATTCCAAAAAGTTCTGGACTCATCTATTAAAACTGCTTTAATCATTATTTTTATATTAACAATGAATCAGATGACTATATGTGACAAACCCACAGAGATTCTGCAGTTTCCCTCAGCTCTCAGTTCATTGCTTTTGGTTAAACAGCCAACTGTACTGTTCTGATTCAGTTTCACAGCTTTCATCAGCGTTGTTTATAGCGAAATAGCTCCAACAAACCACCCTGGGCAGCACCAAACTGCAGGCAGTTAAAGTTAAGAACTAGTAGAGGATTTTTTTTTACCAGCTTAAGAGCCAGATATTTCCCTCAGCAGTTGACAGAGAACAAAATAGGGCAAATATGGAATTTAGAAGAGATGGGAATTTTTTTTCCGTTCACACGGTTGGTCGAAACACAACTTCTCTCTTGTCTTTAAATAGGCTAACACCACAACTTTACAAACTGATATATCAATGTTGTACTTCCAAAAATCAATTAATGTAGGTTTTTACAATCACATATTGAATTTATTGGAACATGTTGGCAGAATGTTATTGATTCGGCCTTTGTGCACCTTCCCATTCAGCCCTCATTGAGAATGTTGGTGATGTGGGAAATAAAACTTTTTGGACGGTTAAGCTAATAAGCCGCTTTGGCTGCTAAAAGCCAAAGAATTGCACGGATCTCTGACACTGGGAAAACCACCTTGAGGAGGAGCTATGGCTGCCGTTACGCTAAAGCCTGAGCTCGTATATAATACAACTGTAGCTGGTGAGCAAACAGGCTCTTTTTAATACATATGACAGAAGACATTCTCTTTCCTTCGACATCTAGATTTATGGTTTTAATGAAGCAGGGGCAGTGAAGTGGAGACTGAAGGGCCTCGTTGCTCTGTTCTTTGCTGACTAATATGGCTGTAACAAAGGCTCAGTGAAACACTTTAACTGGCACACATTTAGCACCCTCCAGATTGAAAAATAGAGCTCTGAAATGGAAGTGATAGACTGACTGCAGGGTCAGCGTTGAACATTGCGGAATCAGATGCCCTGGCCTCTTTCATTGTGGGGCTCAAGTGGTTCGATTGCCCTCTTTTATGATTTTATGAACACAGTTTTACGATCACTTACAATTTTATAACAGTGTATCTCAGAGCGATAGTTCCTTATTAGAAGAGAAATTATTTTTTACTTCCTTGAGCAGTTAAAGCTTAGTGAAATATTACAACTAGAGTCCTCTGTGTGTGTTTGTGTGTGTTCCCAGTGCTGACACGATACTTCAGCTTACCTCAGCTTTAGTGTACTGGTATATTCAGCCCTCCCTTGTGCGTGTTGTTTATAACCTGTTGGACCAAATAGCTTGACCAGAATACCTGCTGATACAACAGTGTCTGCTTCTTGTGCTACATTCATCCTCATAAATTTACTGAGAATCTGTCAGGAAGTTTACCCAGAGCACCAAAACTTAAAAGTATTGAATTAACTCTTTTTTTCCTCTTGCTTTAGAAAGAGGCTTTTACCTTTGTGTATGAGCTGCTTATAGATTTGTAACAAGAATAAATGTCACCCATACCTGAAGCAGCTACTCCATTTCCTTGTCCTCTGATTTACCCCTTGTTCTTGGCTCACACCTTTACCTTTCTTTTTCCCCTTTTATCAGCCATGGCAGGAGGCAGACTTGTTGCAACAGTTCCTCTGGATCACAGCTCAAACTTCAGACTCTGCTCTCCAACTCTTTGCTTCCTCTCCTCCCTGTACACTCTCAGTGTTTCTTCCCCGCAGAGCAGCGGATTAGCATTTTTTTCAATTGGAGATAACAATATTTTACCATTTACATGCACAACAGGAATATTGTTACCCATTTCTTGCTTACACTTGAACTCAGTCTGCAAGTTTGGACACAGACCTTAAAGCTGTTAAAACAACACCAGACCAGTCTAGACCCCTCTGAACTCTCTCGCTCGCTCTTTTTCATTCCTGCCTCTGTCTCGCTCTCCCCTCCTCCGACAAAGACTGAGGTCGAGCTCAAAAGCCAGTGAAGCATGTTTAAACGGTGTGTGAGGAGACGAATATTTGTATTGGTTTTTCTGTATCTTTATTGAAAGCAGCCCTCATAAGTCTTCCGTGTAATCTCTGCTCTGTTTATGCATCATTTCCCTCTGTGTGCGCTCACGAATGATCTAGTTTAAATACCAGAGTAAATCACATTCTGCATACCATACCTTCACACACACACACGCACACACACACATCTGATCTGTGGGCGCTTGTGCGAGCAGACACACATCCAGTATACAGTACAGTGAAAGCAGACACTGCTTGTAATTGTGTTTTGTCAGGTGAGGTGACTGCAGTTTTAGACTGATTTCTTTTTTTTCTTTTTTAAATTTTTTCTTTTTCTTTTTTTATTCCTTCACCCTCAGGTCCGTCTGTGTCTATTCCTCCTCTGTCGTGTGTGTGCATGCAAATGAATCTATTTCTCGCCCTGTCTGCTATCTCGCCTCTCTGTGTCTGTCTCTGTACTAATCTCTGTCTTCCCCTGGTAAATGATTAACATGGAGAACCTGGCTGAACTATAATCAACAAACCCACAGTGAGGTAATTACCACTTTATTCCCTGTCCTGCTAACAAAGCAATAACCCCCCCCCCCCCCCCCCCTTACTCTTTCCATGCCTCTCTCTGGTTCTCTCTCTCTCTCTCCTCATCTGTCATCAGGCTGTATCAACGTCTCTCTCCCCCGTCTGTGTCTTTTCTGTGTCTGCTCGTTGTCTCACTAGCTGCTGCTTTGGTCTGTGTAGATCCAAGAGGTGTGTTGTTTGTGAGTGTGTTTTTGTGTCCTATCTGTCTCTGTAAATGTGCTTTGTCCTGTTTGTTTGTGGTATTGAGTGTATTATCTGGAGGTAAACTGTGGATGAGTTAACTCTGTGCTTCATCTTCTTCATCCCTGTCAGAAAACAATGCAGGCCAGTGATTTTAGTGATTTGCGCGCCTGTGAATTGACATTTGGTGCCATTGTTGTCGGGTGAAGTTCATTTCAGTGGAACAATAGCTCTGTCAGAGGTGCGTGCGGCGTGCGCGCGTGCGTGCATGCGTGCCTGGAACTGACCGGCTGGTTTGCGTAAAACGGGAAGTCTTTGTTTCCTTGAGAAGAGATGGAGAGAGTGATAAATTTCAGTTCTGGAAAAACAAAACCCAGAAATTGTACCAGGATACCCAGCCCTATTCCAACACTCAAGCCTTTGATTCACTTGTGATCTCGCACATGATTCATGTTCCTCACTACTTCTCTGAGATTTCTCTCCCACTCACAGCGAGCAGCGAAAGTGCCTTTCACTGGAAAAGTCCTCGGTTCCGGCCAGCGGTGTGCGGCTGTGGGAACATTCACCAACCGCTGTGCCGGCCTCTCGTCTAACTAGGTCATTGTTTTGTTCCCACGTGTTAGTTGAATTTAGGTGTGACTGAGGTGTCGGAGGGAAAAGACGCGTTACCGCCTTTAGATGCTTGGGTTTTTTGTTTTCTTTTTGAAGGTGGGGCGTGCAGATAGAGTATTGTGCAACTACGCCTTTTGCTCTAAAATGTCACGTGGCCTCATTTTAAGAATTAATTCAAGAGAATCTGTACAGAGGCAGGTTTAAGTTACGACTGACTCACACTGCTCCCTGCTTCTTTTTTTTTCCATGTGTGAAATCAGTAATCCTCCATTTTTACTATTTAGTGTTATATTAAACCAACATAAAATATGGCACAACAAAAAAAACCCTTTTTGTTTGAAGTGAATACAGATACACAGATACACACACACACATACGCAGGAAGACTCGAGCAAACTGTGTTGAAAATGAGGTTTGGGCACAGGCCTAGCGGTGAGGATGTCTGTATTAAAATGGATCAGATAGTCACAGTGCAGCTTGGAGCCGTCGGAGCAGACATGGTGTACAAGCATGAAAGGACGGCCGCTCTCTCCTCCTGGTCAGGATATTTAGTCAATCGATACCAATTTAACACCCAGATATTATCGCCGGCTTCTCGCATTATCGCCAGACTGCATATGGACCCATCTCTTTCCCAATTTCTCTCCCCAACACTGCCCTGCTTCTCTGTGTACACACATACATCAATATTAGGTTGCATTAAGTTGTAATAAGTTGCATTGTATGAATGTCTCCAAGTGGGGTGGCACAGCTGTGGAATGAAATGAGGTTCAGTGTTGTCTGCGGCCGGGGGTTGGCACAGCGCAGCCGTGGCTTTGGCACAAAATGGCTGCTGTGCTGTATGTGTATGAAGAGGGCGGTTATGGTGGTTAAGGGCTGTTGGTGAGCACTGAGCGGGAGCGCATTCATTCATTCATCCATTCATGGCACCACAATGAGCGGGCATTGTTGTAGGTGTCAGCCCAACTGTGTGTGTGTGTGTGTTGTTGTTTTTTTTTTTGATATACAAAACAGCAATTAAACTGTGTGCGTGAGAACATGTGAACCCTAAATGTGGGAAGCGGCATCAATTTAAGCTTGACCAAAACAACACAATCTGCTTGTTGTTTAGCCAACATGTGCATTTTTTTTTTTTTTTTTTAGAATTTCACAAACACGCATGCAGGGCGGACACACACACACACACACACACACACACACACACACACACACACACTCTCACGAACGTATAAGCTCGCACAATGCTCTTCCACTCAGCTCAGAAATCCTGCCAAGAGGCAACCTGGGAATTCCCTGAGACAGAAATTGAATTAGTATTGACCCGGGCCGAGCAAAAGGCTGTAGCAGGAACCTGGATTATTGTACCATACAGTGTCCTCGCTGCCAGGAGGACACTGAGACATGCTTTACCATCATGCCTCAACTCTTCAAACGGTGCTTAAGGACAGTCACTGCAGGAGTTCTTTCTTTTCTTTTTTTTTTTTTACATTGCCTGTGTTCTCACTTTCTGCAGTTGCATTTCCTAGAAAGTGCGCCTGCTTTTGTATGTACACCGTGCAGTGATTTACATTTGTTTTGGTCACTATTAAATGAGTCCTCCTGTGGTCAGCTGCCTCTTAGGACCTATTCTGTTTATCTCGTTTCCTTTTTGTACTTGATTTGAATGTGTATTTTTGTAGATTTCTCAGCGAACGCGAATCGTTATAAATGTGATTTGTGGTAGTGCATCTTGTATGCAGTAGATGTAGCCAGTTAGATAAGTAGGTTAAATGCCACACATTCTGAGACACAGTGCTGAAGTAAACGTCCATCGTTGGTGATAATGTTTTAAAGTGTTTAATATTCATATCTGTTAGCTTTAAGTGACGCAGTATGTCCCTGGATTAAAGGAAAGACTCAGTTAGGAGGCTTAACCGTTCTTTTTAGCTAGCTGTCCATGTCACAGAGTGTCTTGCAAAAACCAGCAAGACGTGATCTTAAGTGACATTTATTAAGACTTGAAGAAATATTATAAATGTGCATGACATACCTCCATAATCCTGCCATGGGAAGGCTTAATGAAGGATACAAAAGTTCTCTGCTTTAAATGAAATCACATAAATCCACTCAGTGAGGGAAACCTTCAATCCTAGTAAAAAGCAGAGAAAAGGGAATACGCTGCATCATTTCTCATGTCTGGCCTTTTTAAGTTGCTTTCTTTTGCCTGCTAATGACTAATGGTGCCTTCTGTTGGCATTTTTAAAATGATTCTGTATTGTGAACCAGCACACAGCTTGGCCATGCCATGTACACTCTGCAGCGCAGTGTGTCACGAGTGTGATAGTGTGAATCCAGTCGCTGTGGAAGAGTGTCAGCGTGGCTGTCTTCACACCAAGAACAAACTTTATGGACTAATAACCCGCTACGAGGCGCAGCTCCTCTACACTTTATCTAGACACAACAAAGACGTTCTGATAAAAAATACTTGAAGAGGTGTGAGTGTGTGTGTGTGTTTAGTGGGTGTGTGTTGCACGTTTTTATAAATTATTCTGTTTTTTTTTTTTGTTTTTTTTCGAATTACTTTCTCGTAGCTGTGGAAAAAAACAGAGCTTCAAGTAGTCGGCTATATTCCCAGTTCCTAAACACACCTTTTATCCAATGCTTTGTGTTTTCCAGAGAAGATGGATCACATGACAAATGTTTCACTATGTAGATATTTTGAATCTGCTTTATGATTCTTGGAGACTTTTCCATGGTGGAACAAAAACTAATATTATTTTGGCATTGCCTCCCAGAAGTATGGCAGCACAGCCTACTTTCCAGCCCCCAATGATGTGAAACACACACATTCCTCTTCTCTGTTTCTTTCTCTTTTTTCTCTTTTTTTTTTCGCTGGCACACACACACACACACACACACACACACACACACACACACACACACACACACACACACACACACACACTCCACATATGAATATACACACTCACTCTCTGCTCCTTTTTCTCGTCAGCCCCCAGAGATGGTAAAAACATTAGACCTGCAGTGGAGGGAGTGAGGGATGGAGAATGCGTTAAGGAGAGAGGATGGTAGGGAAAGAGTCAACAGATTTCAAGTCCCAAAACAGCTCGGGAAGGCCCCCAGGGATGGAGGGATGAGGTGAGAGCGAGAGAGGGAGGGAGGGAAGAAAGAATGTCAGCAGGTATTACTATCACTGTCACAGGCAGGCGTGAGGAGCCCCCCCCCTTTCCCCATGCCCCTCCCATCATACCAACACACATGCAGGGGTTCACGCACGCGCATGCACGCACACAAACACACACACACACATACACACACACACACACACACACACACATTGTGACACATACTCTTATACAGGTGTACCAATACTACCGCTGCCCTGCCCACATACACACTCTCTCACACACAGCTGCTCGGACTCCGGGAGGAGCCAAAGTAGAAATCACACCCCTTTTAAAACTGACACTGCTCTCTGTTTTGTGTATCTGTCAGAGAGAGAGAGTGTGTGTGTGTGTGTGTTTTGACTATGCATACTGTTTATACATTTTGTAAAATTACAAAACCTCAATAGTAAAAAAAGGAAAAAAAAGATGAATGGAGTGTGGCATCATGTGCTTATTTAAACTTGCCAACGCTCTGATTTTTTTGAGGCTTACAGTAAGATGATGAGATATGGTTTAGGTGTGTGTGTGTGTGTGTGTGTTTGTGTGTGTGTGTGTGTGCGCGCATGCCATATTGGGATGTGTTATTTTTGTAGCAATAACCAGTACCACATGACTTTCAGTTGTGCAGTAATGCACAGCTTGATCCTTGTCTCCTGGTATTCTTCACTGCTATTTTTTCTCTCTGCCTCCTTGTTCTTTTTTCTGCCCTTCCTCCTTTTTTCTCAACATTTTGTTCCAATCAAATCTTTTATTTATGAGTTTGAGGGATACAGACCTTTTTTTTTTTTTTCCAGAATTAGTTCTTTGATCAACCTGCAGTTGTGCGGTTACATGAGTGGTATCCATAAGCGGAGCGACCACCGGGGCAGAGGGTGCGACTGCCCCAGGGCTCAACGCTCCGTTGGGGCCACTACTGAGCCACATTTTGGCTTGAGTGCAACAGCAGATGTCTGTCCCTGACACTGACTGAGTAAAGTCACACCATTGGTTGGCCGAATGCCGCCAGACGGAGTGCTGAAGTTAAAGTGTAACTGATGTGTGTGTTTTTTTTTAATCTAGCTAGGCGGTAAAATGGAGAGAAAGTACAAATCAGGTGCATCAAAACACGAGGAGCGAGAGAGTACGTTTAATTATATCCCGTGCTCCTCTTACATCTTTCTCGCCTTGCTCAGCTTTTCAACACACGACGATGGAACTGATAATCAATCTAATGTTACTGCTAGCACTACTAGCCTGACAGGCTAACCACAAGGCTAGCATCGATCAAAGCATAGCATGAGGGAGAGGAGGATGAAGGGCTGTGATATTTACAAAGTTCGTTAACCTGTCTGGATTATTTAGTTCTATGGTGGAACACACAAATGGACATCACTAAATTACACCAGGCTGAGCAGGGACAACAACTAGTGAGTGAAACATCCATAATTAGTATTTTATCGATTTGAAATTTTGGAAAAAATCGTTCCGAATGTTAGATTAATCTGTTGTTTAACTTTATGTTTACCGCATTTCAGCACCTGCCTGTGGTGTTGGAGGATGTCTACTCTGTATTTGAATAGTCCCTGTATAGTGTTGTAAACCGCTGTGTCTATTTTAGGTTGATTTTATTCCTGTGTAAGAAAGAAAGGACTGAACAATTAATCAAAATATTATCAAAATTGAAATATGGCCAAGTGCAACATCCAAATCTCGAGCGCTGCAAGTTTTGGATAAAGGTAAAATTGTGTTTGTGGTGCTACAGATATGCACCAGCCTGCAAATCATACACTCCAAACGTAAAGGCACATGCTTGTCTGGTTCAGACCCCAGCAAGAATCACATCATCATCATTTTTATCTTTTTCTGTGAAATTGAAGTGTTAGTTACCATTCCCTCTAAAATCATGACTCATTGCAATCACAATTTCTTTCAGAATAATCGAAATATGATTTTTTTATTTTATTTTTTTGCACATTGTTCATCTCTATAAGAAAGTCATGGCACTGAGACAGTGCACCTGCCTGTCGCTGTCTATCTGCATGTGGGCCTCCACCACACGCTGTTCTCTGCACTGAAACCCTTTAACACGACTGACAACAATTTGTCTCTATGGATAAGATAGGACATATCAGCTAATTTACAGTTGTGAATTTTAAAATGATTATCAGAAGGGCCCCCTCAAGAAATCTTGCCCCCTCTTGCCCCCTCTGTGCTGAGACTCAAGCTCCGCCCCTGCTGGTATCTATTCACCCTATATTTAGTATATATATCCATGTTTTATCACAGAACATTATGTATGTTATTGCCTTTGTAGGATCCTACGGGAAGTTTTATCATCTATTACACTGACAGGCTGCTGACATGTCAGAACGCAGAGTAGGGAGGTAGACCCTGTACAAACTGTAAATACCTGTCCATAGGGAAAAGGTGCTCGTTATTTCAATCATTTAAATCTTCCTTAAAGCCTTAGCCCTCCTGTTTTTTGACATTTGTGAGTAAACATTAATTTTTAAAAGAGTTGCTCTCTGTCACTGTCCAAACCCTTGTTTTGTTATATTCATCAGTTGGTTGTAATTCACAGTCTGAGAGCATAGTGGTTGTTTTTTTGTTTTTTTTTTGCTGAATGGGAGTGGGGAAATAGCCTTGTCCCAAATCTCCATAGCTATGGCCTTGTAGCAGGAGAACTCATGAATCTCATTGCTCCCCCATTCAGCTGGAAATGGAGTTCTTGTACTCAGTGCGCTTCTCAAAACACTGGAGCAGACGCTCCGTGTTTATGATTGTGGAATTAATCTGTGTGTTCTCCTAAAATACATCCAGTGACAAATGCGCAGTCATGAAAGTCAGAAAATCCCTTACTCCCCACATTTTTTTATTTTACATTTAACGAGCTTCCCTGATAGATTTCCTCTCAGAAAAGAGAATTATTCTGAGCAGTGTTGTTCTTCATCAAAGGTAGATACCGAATAGCTAAACAACCGGGGGCTTTTTTCATGGTATTTGCTAACTTTGCAGCTGATTTACAGTGGACTTTGTGTTACTCTTCAGACTTAACGCTCACACATAGGCCTGCTGTACCTCCTGCGTGTTAATCTTGTAATTTTGGGTCATTGTGGTTCATTACTTAGAGTAGCGACGAGTCATCTTTAATCCCAAATTAATCAGTTAATCCCAGTCCAGTGTCAGGCTGTTGTTGCTAGCGCTACATGAGACTGGAGTCTGCACCTCTCCTCTTGACCCTCGCCACTTCCTTCCTCTCTGCTCCTAAATCCACCACCCCACCCCCCCCCCTTTCCCTCTTATTGTGTCTGAACCCTTCATCAGTATTACGGAAAGTAACTGGCCCTTTCTAAGAAATTCAGGGGCATCCGGCCTTGAGGCAAACCATGCCATCCAGTTTTATCAACCCAAATGTCGAAAGCATGAATTTTATTTCACACGGTTAAGCTAATGCACTGGAGCTGAATTGAATTTATAAGTAACGCACACGCTCAGTAGCCTTGAAGCTGAATGGACCGATTTTGTTTAAACATTTCTTGATTTACTTTAAAGACTTTGTTGATCTGTATTAGACATCAATGCAAGTGGCCTACCTCTGGGGTGGATACGTGTGTGAGGGTGGGGCGGGCGGGCGGGCGGGCAAGTGTGCGTGACTAGAACAAGACAAAGCTGGCTGCCTTGAGGGTGAATAAGGGGAACCTTCCATAGCCCCGATGCACAGAGCGATATGAATCTTAACCGTTGTGACGGAGAAAGATGGAGAGGGAGAGAGAAGCATGGATCGGCTGTGAGGGAGGGAGAGGCGAAGGGGGCAGTTTAGACTCCTGGGATTCCAGAGCAGTGACCGTGAAAGTGCTTAGATAAACAGAGAGAAAGATGGCAAGGGAGGGAGGGAGGGAGGGGGACGGGGGGGGTGGAAGGTGAAGTGGGGGAAATGGTGGTGGGAGAAGCAATGGAGGGAAGAGAGGGCAAGACGGAGTAAGCTTTGCTGACAGGGGAAGGAAATGAGACCTGCTGAAGATGGGGTGAAAGAAAGCAGATGGGAATGAAACCAAGTATAGAAGTTTTTAAATAAGTTCAGCGGGAGTCGGAGGGACTGAGAGGGGCCAGCTTTACTCTATTTACTCCTTAACTCTGGTGCCTCTTCAATCTATCTCTCTCCATCTTCTCCTTTTCCCTCTCCTTCCCTCTGTTTAAATAATTCAGGCCTGTTGGCTGTATTAGGGCAGGTTTCCCTGACATGTCTTAATTGTGTGTGTGTCTGTGTGTGTCTGACTGACTGACTGACTGACTCGCTCACTGACCGACTGAAGGACGGCTCCAGTCCTCCAGCTGGCCATTCCTCCGCTAACAACCACCAAATAATCAGACACAGAGGGAACGTGAGAGGGAATGCACACCTGGGATACAGAGTCGGTGCTGCCGATCCGGCATTGACCTTCACATCATGGAGAGAGAGAGAGAGACACAGAAACAAGAGCGCAAGAAGGGGGAGAGAGAGAGTGTCTACCGCATCAGAAGTGTGACCCACTTAGTAAATGATGGATTCTCAAAACCAAGTCTAATTTATTGGATGAGTGTGTTTGCTTTGCGAGCGCCCCTTTTCACTGTGAAGTGTATTTGTCCAAACGTGTGTTCGCGTGTGTTTTAAGGTGTGTTGCTCGCATTTCCTCCTTAACCCACTTACACAGGTGGGCTTTGCTGACAGACCTTGGACACAGATAAGTGTAGTTAAGATAATAGATGAGGGTGCCGACGAGTGAACACCTTAAGAGGAGGATTAAAACATAAAATAACTCTTTTTATTAAGTCACAGATAAAACTATAACGCAACGTTATTTACATACTGTTTATTATGTGATGTAAAGGATGACACCAGCGGCACACATCTCATGACAAAAGAGCTTAACTGCTGTAAAGTTGGGTTTGGTAAAGTCATCTTGCTCAACATCATAAAGAAAAGGATATTTTTTGAGATTTTGAAGGGGAAACTAAAGCTCAAAATTAACGACAACATACAAACAGGCGGCACTGACAAAAGGACCAGAGAAAACAAGTTGAAACCAAACAGAATGCATGTAATGATTATTTTCATTATGGAGTAATCTGTTTATCTGGTTAACTGTTTGGTGTATAAATAGGGAAAAAGTTTCCCAGAGGCAGAGGTGACATCTATAAACTGCTTGTTTCATCAGCCCAACTACCAAAGATATTAGATTTTCAGTGGCGATCAGCGGCGAAAAGCTGGACATTTTTAGACTTGAGAAGCTGAGACTGGAGAATGTTTGGCATTTTTGCTTGAAAAAAGAACCTCAGTGATTAATCAGTTATCAGAGTTGTTGCACATTATTTTGTCGATTGTCTATTTAAAATAGTTTTTATCTCAGTTTTTCTTTTTTTTTCTTTTTTTTATATTCGATAGAAAAAAGTTCCCCCTTGGCCTTACACTGCCTGCCCCATCAACACAAACCTAATATAACCAACGTTTTGTGTAAGTGTTACTTCAAAGTTAACATTAATTTGTTTAGCTACACTTATTTGCTCTGGCACTTTGTGTAAAGCTGAAGGGTCCAAACAGCAAAGTTAAACATGAGACAAATGATGTTGACACAGTAAATCAGCCCAGCTGCGTCTTTGTAGTAATACACTTTGATAGATTTCATAAATAGTTTGAATCATGGCTTTTTGTGTCCACCCATCATAGCTGTCACTGTCTTCCTCCCCGCTCCCTCCATCCTGTCGGTGTCTAAGCGGTGAGCTACTGTAGCTATATTCAGGTTTATGTATCCAGGCCTGGCACCTGTACAAATCAGCCCTGTATTTACACTGCAGCTCCATTTAGTCTGCAGAAACATGGAGAGCACTCATTACTCTGAGGTTTAGGCTGTCCGACAGAGGGATGCAGGAAAAAAGACGGATGGAGTGAAGGATGGATGGGTGGGGTGTTGGCTTGGCACCAATCCCAGCTCCGGATTGGTTGTTGTCCTGGCAACGGCACGTCTGACCTTATTTACCCCCTTGCACACCCCTCGGTGTACGCGCAGTGTGTTCTCGGCCATGCACATTTCTTTTGCCGCACACACTTCCTCCGTCACTCTTCTCTGCATGAGAGCCGAAACTCTTCCTCTTGTGCCCCCCCGCCCACCCCCAGCTTCCTCTTATAAGTTTGACCACCCCCACGCAGAGCAGGTGAGAGAGTCAAGTCGGGTAACACTTATAGCTGCTGCCGTGCTGGTGGGCACAGTGAGGCAACACATCAGCATGCAGTGTCTTTGGTCAAATAGTGAAAATAAAAAGAAGCCATAGACTGCAAGACTGCAATCTTGGCTGTTTATATTGTGGACAGTAATTTCATACCTCCCGGAAAAGTCGCTGGAAAGCTTATTTTAGGATCAGACCAGACCACACGTGGAGAGCGGCGCCTATGCATGACAGAGCTGTGCCACAGAGGGGGATGATGGTTTCTGCAGACCTGCAGCCATATCAAAATGGTTCCGATGGATTCGTTTCCATACTGATTGGTCCTGTGGGCCAGAGTCATGCAATTTTCCTTAGCTCTGATGGCCGTAGCTATACATCCTGTTGTGCTGCTGAGTGCCACAGAATGGACACACATACACTCACTAGAGGAGGACCTATGCTATAACAGGCAGAAAATAGGGTCTGTCTTTTACCTGAGGCTGAGAGTCCCTTTAGGCCTGAAGCAGCAGGTGTGCTTGTGTTTGTGTGTATGTCTGTGTGTTCTTTCTGTGTCCATAAATTGATAGGGAATGTGAGTCCACGAGGCAGCCTGCTGATTTGCGCAGTTTGAATGAGAGGTCGAGTGGTCTGAATGCCTTCTGGTCATTTAATGAAGCCTGCAGGGCAAGAAAAGGTGTGCAACCAATCACTCCATCTAGGTTATACACAGACGCCCACAGCTACAGTGGCCAGCACTTATGCACAGAATTCATATCGATGTATGATGCATTGCAGTGTGTGTACATGTGTGCACTTGTTCTCCTTCTGTCTTTATGAGGACGGAAGGATTTGGTTTGTCTGATGGCACAGGGTTTTCCCCAGGAAATTGTTTAGCAGAGGTGGTAAGCCACTCAGATCCTGATCCATATTAATACAGTGTGTGTTCTCAGAACTTACATGTACAGAAAAACCACAGACTTAAGTGGATGTGGATGGAAGAGGGGGAAAAGTAGAGGGAAAGTTCACATACCATCCACATTCAAAGATTAGGAGCCATAGAAAAGGAAGCGAAAGGTCTGGTGTAGAGGAGAAGTACACTTCCTGCTGACCTTGAAGGAAGCACACACACATACACGCAGACACTCACACAGGCATAGCAAACAGGAAAGAGTAGATAACAGCAACAGCTTGTTCTCCTTAAGTCCCTCTTTACTCTCTATGAGAAGCGGCTGATCACCGTCTTTGGCCACAGTTTGGTGACACCGAAAATCTCAAGAGGTGGGGTCTGCAGAGTCTTGAGGATGCGAGGTAGGAGGGGGAAGCTGAAGGGATTTTTTTGGCCAGCTGGGCAGGCAGGGTGGTGGGGGGCCCCAGATGGTCAGAGGTGGGGGATGGAGTCCTTGTTTGTGCGCGTTGAGGGGAGTAAGCACCAGGTTAGACACAACATTGGTGTTTGGGCTGTAGACACAGCATGGCTTTATGTGGGTGTGGAGGGGGGGCAGCAAATATAGGGGGGATGGGTGGGGGGTAGTCCTGATCCTGCTCCAATTTTATATCCATGCAGAGAAAGATCGAGTAGAAGAGAGGAAATGGTGAACAAAAAGGATTGAGCCGTGCAAATTCTTAGAAAAGGTGCAGTATAGAGTCCATGAAGTCTGTCTCCTTCCCCCTCGTTCTGTGATGTTCTCATGGATGTAGCACTGCAGTTGTATGATTCCCTCTCCTGTTTTCCTCTGAAGATTAGGATAGCCTGTGGAGCGGGAGGTCACTGAGAGCCTAGTTATCTGCCTCGTTCCCTCTTTTCTCCTGTTCTGTCTTCAGGGTCTTTTTGTCATGAACTTCTCTCATACTTTCTTTCAGTTATTTCCCACTGTAAGTCTGCTGTTTCCCCATTAAAGGCTCCCGAAGGCTGGTTTCA
This sequence comes from Seriola lalandi dorsalis, assembly GCF_002814215.2. Taxonomy (NCBI): domain Eukaryota; kingdom Metazoa; phylum Chordata; class Actinopteri; order Carangiformes; family Carangidae; genus Seriola; species Seriola lalandi. Next base: position 298,422 of record NW_019524929.1, read on the forward strand.
TTCACCTGCTCACATCAGGTTTCGTTTGTGCTCACAAGTTTTGCTTCAGTCCCTCTCTAGTCACGCGTGTGTCGAAAAATAGATTTTTTTTCACACAGCAAACATTGTTAGCACATTTCCACAAAACAGGTAGGAGTGCAAGGTTGGCGACATTTTAAGTGTGGCTAGTTAGCGAGCTGTAGCTGGTAACATGCTAGCACTAGTATGCACAAGACACACGTCTGTGTTTGTTCAGGCGCTGAATCTAGGAATCGTACAGTTTTTTTCTGCCTCCCAAAGACAGACAACACTGTAGAACACTCCCTTTAACCATGTCTAACTTTGTTAACATTTAGGAAAAGTACATATGACTTCTGGATCTGATGAATCATTTCAAAAGGGAACATTCACCAGTGATGTGAGTCTTTGGGAAAAAGAACTAACATGCTAGCACTTGCCCGCCACTATAACCCCTCCAAGCTAGCCGCCTTGCTAGCTAACTAATGGACAGTATGTTAATACCATCAACTCCAACCTCATAACTGACTCCAAACCAAGCAGTACAGTTTATACTCTGGCAGGGCAGGGTTGTATGAAATTTCAGGGTAAAAAAGCTAATATGACTTTCCCAGTCTGCCTCTCCTTGTTTCAAAGTCCAGCAGCGTTTAACTGTTTGTGAAAGCTCTGCACAGATTTACTTCACCTCAGGGCGAATCCATAGATTGCAGAAATTCTATTCTTCTGTATGTTAAAGCTGACATTATTTTATTCACTGAGATTAATGACTCGCCTGAAATGATCTCAGCTGTCACCATACAGCAAACCGCACCCATCTGATACAGCAAAATCAAAAACAAAAAACCTGAAATTCACAATACCATTTCACAAAGTCATCGTCCTGGAGAGCACCAAAGATCCTCCCATGTCACCAAGTAGCGCTACTACATCACACACCATCGAGGCTGAAGCTGTGTCATGCTATGCCTAGCCAAGGCACAGCATGCTGTGCCCAGTCAGCATAGTGACCAGAGTTAGCGGTCACCCTGCTGTGACTGACCACGGAAGAACTGAGACTCCACCAAGCCCCTCGGCCTCCCGTCATCACTACCAGGAACCAGCAGACTTCTACTGTGGGCTGGTTAGTGTACCATCACAAGCATGAAAGTAATTATCAAAACCACTGTGCCTACAATATACATTTTTGGAATTCATCTGGGACGTTAGTGTTGTTGGCATTTTCATTGTAGCCGAATATTTTTATCCCCCATGTTTGTGTGCAGTACTTGCGTTAAGGGCCCCAGCGTATTCAGTATGCGTAGTATGCAGCTGGTGTGCGTGATCGAGTATCTGCTCTGTATTCCTGAGGCCGTGTTGTGGGATTGTTGGTCCTTTAATTATTCTCTCATATTAAAGGATCAAAGGTCTCTGCCACAGTCAACCCCCTGCATTTCATTATAACTGCACACATGCACGCACACACACACAAAGACGCTTACACTTATATATGCATCTTTGTGCATGTACATTTACATGGACATTGGGAGGGTATCAGCCATTATTCGGTTATGTTCAATTTTTGAATTTTGAATGTGATTTCCTGTAATTATAAAAAGGGCAAATGCTGGCCTTTTCAAGTTTTCCACTGAAGGGCCCCGCATGTTATTTTTGATTTGGCTTCTCAGTCAGATTTTTCTTTATCAACCAAGAGCTTGCACCAGCCCGCACGAGGGTGTCACTGATCACCCTCTGGCATGAGGGATAGAGCATGTTTTATTCTCCTGAAGTTATTTCATGTCCTGGTGTGTGTGAACATGTGTTTGTGTGTATTCACGCCCACATGTGCTTAAATGCACATGTGTGTGCGCGTATGTGTGTGTGTGCCTGCCTGTTCTGTGTCTTTGCCACCCACCCCCACCCCTCCTGTTCCGACACTGGACAAAACCAATCCTCTCCTCCGCTTCCAGAGGATTCTCCCGCTGATAGGCTACTCCAGCACTCTGTTCTTTGACACCCACAGCTCCTCGGTGCTCCCATGATGCCCCTGTGCTGTCACCACTCTGTTGCGTGGTGGCTGGCAGGAGGGGAGGATGCTAAGTGTAATTAGGGCGTACCCAAGCCTACCAGGGCCAGAGAGAAGGGAAGGGAGGAAGGAAGGGACGAGGAGAGAAAGAGGGCTGACAGTTTGACATCAGTAGAGCACACTGCCTCTGTAATTGCTGGCATACATATGGCACAGGCTGATGGCGGAGGCTTGTGGGAGGAAAAGGGGTTGAAGGGGTAATGTTGGATAGAGAGGAGTCAGAAATAGGAGGGAGAACATGGAAGAGATGAAGCTTCTGAAGAAATAGATGGGGAGATGAATATGTGTCATCCAAAAGTGGGGGAAGAAGAGGGAGGAGAAGAAGGGAGTGAGGAGGAATGCAGATTGGGGGTTGGGTGGTGGAAACAGAACCCGAGCATTGCAGAAGAAGCTTGCGGTGAATGACATGTATAGCAGGGGGTGCAGCATGTTGACACAGCACACATCTGTTATTACATACACACACGCGCACACACACGCACGCACACATACACACTCTTCCACAGCTGGTGCACCTAAGTAAACATTTCTCTGCCTCAGAAAGCACCACAGGTAGTGGGGAGAGTAAGTGTGTGTGTGTGTGTGTGTGTGTGTGTGTGTGTGTGTGTGTGTGTGTGTGTGTGTGTGTGTGAGTGTGAGTGTGAGTGTGAGTGCATGCGTGCGCTCTTGCTGTTATGTGCTTTTGTGTTCTCTTAACCAAACAATTGAGTGACTTTGTTCGGCTGTAATTAGTGCACACAGGTAATAGAGCTATCGGATGTGGCCACGCACGCATTCACAGAAGGGGTATTGATCAGGGGAGTGTGTGTGTGTGTGTGTGTGTGTGTGTGTGTGTGTGTGTGTGTGTCCTGAGCGAGGGATCCTGATCGATTGTGTCCTGTCCAGTTGATAGATCGCCAATTCTGCACGCTACCTATTGAGCAGGATGCAGCGTTGGTGAGACCTGCCTCCAGGGTCTCACCTGCATCCCCATTGAACACACACACACACACACACACACACACACACACACACACATACTTCTTTTTTGCTCCATTATCTCTGCCAGAAATACACGGCGTCCCGCCCACATTCAGTCGCAAAGTTAACAGAGAACATGGATTTCTATTTCAGTTTCTTTGGTCATGCCATACGGCCACATCCTCTCAGACGGTCTCTTGTCATCTCTCCTCTCATCGCTCCATCCATCTTTGATACCCTCTGCAGATTTGCAGGACCACCTCAGTCTCCTGCTTCCTGTCATGTCTATCTGTTTCATTTTGGTTTTCATCAGTTCTGTCTCCTCCTCCTCATCCCCTCCTCTATTCCTCTCATTTATTCTTTTGGTCTCTTCTCTGTCCGCCTACTTAACTTGAGACTACTCCGCCGTCCAACACCGCCACCGCCGCCACCATCACCGCCATCGCCTCCCCCTCCCCATTCCACGCTCCTTTTCCCTCCCATGTTCCCCTTCACTGACTCCCAGCACTCCCTTCCTCTCTCCTCCGCTCTGTCACCCCTCTATAAAGACTCCCACTGACAGACCTGAACCTTCTGCCCAAGCCACATTCTGCCCCTCATTGTTTTCTCCTGCACTCCATGCGAAGAGGAGACCAATTAAAGTCTGTCTCCTCTCTTCCTCCACTCCGTTGTTCCGCTCTCTGTGTGTCTGCACTCAGACTCTCTGGGGTCACTAATTAAAACACTTTATTTCTTTTCTTTTTTACTCCACTTTTTTTTTTCCACCTGTTCATCCAACTTTTCTCCTCCTTTGGCCTCTTTATTCTTTCTTTTTTCTTTTTTTTTCTTGTTCCACCTTTCTTCTTCAACCTGTTTCAATGACTCTTTTCATCAGCTTCCTTCTGTCTTTCTCTGGGCCCCATCTCATGTCACTCCATCACTCACATCCCATCCCTCCTTTTGTCACAAATTTCTCTCCTCATTCCTTGTCTCCTGCTTTGTCTTGTCATGCTGTTGTGATCTTTGTCTTATGATTTTGTCAAGTTAAATTTACCTCTCTTACTTTGACCTACATGTACTTGCCCCAGCCTCTTTCTCCATATTAGTTTGTACACGGATAACTCTTTATACAGTAGCTGACAGGAAGTCAGAATCCGCAGTCTAAAGGAGCATACATTATGCAGCTCTTCTGTTCTAATGATGCACTCTTGTCCAGAGTTGTTGTTATATGCCTAAAGCCAATCAACCTTGACTGAAGACGCGGTTGTGCATGCACATGCACATGCACATGCACGTCTGCCTGAGTCTGTACACGCCTGTGTATATCTGTGTAGTGGGAGAGTGAAAAGCAAAGGGAGTCAAGTTTATTTTACACTGCACTCCCCTCAGTGCTCTTCATTAGCATACGAGGATTTGTTGTTCTCTCTCACTGTCGCTCAACACTTCTCCCTTGCTGGTCTGGAAGTGAAATGGAGTTGTATCAGTGTGATATATCAAATCCCAAATCGTTCTTTAGACTTTATCACCCTATGTAAATGTTACATGTGAACTATCCACATTCCTCCAGGCGTTAGGAATTATAGAATACCTGTCATCTGTCTTCTTTCTTTCTCTGTCTGTCTGGGTTTAATCACCACCTCTCTTTACCCTTCAGTCACGTATTAGTGGATGTAATCGTTATATGAAATATTAATGCTGTTGTCATTCTATCTTCCAGGTTAACGGCAGGAGATCTGTCCATCCAGGTGAATCTGAACGACTACCTGGACATCTACTGCCCCCACTTCCCCAACAAGGAGACCGTGGGCTCCGGGCAACCGGAGACGCTGGCCCTCTACCTGGTGGGAGAGGCATCATTCCAGGGCTGTGTGGAGACCAGGGGGGCTATCAAGAGATGGGAGTGTAACACCCCCTACGCTCCATTTGGACCAGTGCGTTTCTCTGAGAAGATCCAAAGGTTCACACCCTTCTCACTGGGGTTTGAGTTTCTGCCAGGGCACCACTACTACTACAGCTGTAAGTATAAGAGGTGTGTGTGCGTGTGTGTGTGTGTGTGTGTCACTAAGGCAGGGTGTTCAAAGATTGAAGAGGGTCACTAGTAGGGCCACTTTAAGAAAAAATGCCAAACTGCTGAACGAAAAGAATCAAATTCTTAAAATAAATAAATTAAGACTTAATTAAGAAGCTGGAACTAGGTGTTGTTTTGCATTTTTGCTTGAAAAATAGACTAAAAACTGAAATCAACAATAAGGTAAATGGACTGCACTTATATAATCTTATTGACCACTTGAAGCACTTTACACTCCAAGCTACATTCACACAGCTGTTTTTCAATGCATACAGTGCTTTTTCTATCTCACATTTAAATGATACATCAGGGCCAGTGTCTCGCCCAGGGACACTTCTACAGGCAGACTGGAGGAGCTGGGGATCGAACCACTGACCCTGTGATTGGTGGGCAATCCGCCATACCTCTTGAGCCACAACCGCTCCAGCTCATAAGGAAAAAGTGAAAATTCAGGCTTTTAAAACAACGGAAAATTGTAATCCAAACCTTACCCATAATCCTAGGAGTTAAATAAGAATCTGCTTCATCACTGATTATTAATAATAATTACTCAATCGGCAAAATAGCTGCAGATTAATGTTCTGTCTGACTAATCAATTAATCAACTAATCGTTTTAGAAACAGTCGACATTTAAAAAGTGCCGGGCCCGGGAGGTGTGGGGTGGTCATGGCTATAAAGTGTTATAATATGCAAAGTGCATTACCGCTGTTTTTCTGAGAAATGTATTTTTTAGTGAAAGCATGAATATTGGCTCCAGGCTCCATACACTGGCAGCTGAGTAAAACAGCCCAAAAAGAGAAAAGATGTGTAAATATTTGATGTTTCGGTTCATCAGCCTGTGCAAAGACACCTGTGTTGGAGGAAGCGTGTGACCAGGCAGCCCTGCACTTTAAAGGGATGAAGCATCTTCAGCCAATGTGTTTTTTATGAGGCGTTGAGTGTCGGCAAACAGCTGCATATGGCATTAATGTTTCCCATAAATTCACACTGAGTGACATTAATATGATGTTTTCTTAAACCCGTGGGCCGTTACACAATGTCAGTGATGGTTTCCTCTTTCTTCAGCACACCTCCCTGTGGTCCACTCTCCTCACTCATTTATTTCAAACCACTGGTGGGTGAAAAGTGAGGGAGGGAGGGAGAAGATGGCTTAGTGGCTGTAAAATCAGAAGACATTTCATTCTCACTTTTTACAACTTCTGGTGTCAGTCCAACCAAGAGGGGGAGGACATGAAACAAGGCAGAGAATGAAAGAGTCAAGTGAATGCATAGTATGGAAGGGTGACAACAAAGAGACAGAGGGACTGCAAAGTGTAGGAGGAAGAAATGGAGATCAATACATGACGACAGTGAAGGAGAAATAAAGGCAAGCAGAGAAGCAGACGGAGGTAGAGAAGCGTGGAGGAGTGACAGAGGGAGAGAAAGAGCAAAAGATGGACACAGTCTGACAGTACAGGAAGGGGGGGGGGTGACGAGAGAGGCCAGATGAGTGGAATCCACACCGGAGAAAGAAAAGGGAGAGCAACAAAAGGGATGGATGAGACGAAGGGAGAGAAAGAATCTTTACATAAATTACTGTTGCAGTCCGAAGGACAATGGAGCATTGTGAGGGCATGAGAGCGCGGTTCCACACACACGCTAACACACACATGTATATATGTACACACACACACACACTGGGCTATTGTGGTTGCTCAGGCCAGTTCACAGAAACGCAACAATGGGTTCCCCCCCCCCCCCCGGTCGGGCCACATCGGGCTCAGAGCGATTGTGTGTGTTTTGTCCACATCAAAGATAAGGCGTAAAGTTGGTCCAAATGTCTGGCTCTGGGGTTTGTGTGGTGAATGGGCCCACAGCACTGGAGACAGTATAATGGCATTAGCCTGGGAGAACAGTACAATAGTATTAGAAACACTAATGGCATTAGTTGGCTCAGTCTGAGCTGGGCTCAGCCCCTCTCTCCAGCTCCCACAGACTATGACACTGACAACCCCACTGTCTCTTGGTCTCTGACCCACAGCCCGGGGCTCCTGACCAACGCCCAGTGGTTCTCCATGTCTGGATCCCCACAAACAGGAAACACCTTGACATCCTCTGATAGTCAGCTGCTCGTGGAACCGTTTGAGTGGATAGTAACAGGAGCAAAGAGAACTCGAAGCACTCCGACTCTACAAAACACAAGCGAATTAACAGACCATCACTGACGATATAGATTGCATTTAGAAATGCTGCAAATATATAAAACGCAGATATTAACAGATTTGATAATGCAAGTCAACAGTGATGCGGTCAACATAAGAAAATACAGATATACGGCAAGGCGCACACAACACAGAAAAAGTAATTAGCCCGAGGCTAATGCTAGATGTATAGCCGATATCTTTTCTAAAATAGGATTAGAGCAAAATTATTCCCTATTTAAAACTCTGAATCTGAGTATATATGTATCTACTGTAGTGCCCAGTGGAACAAAAAGCATTGGCATGTACACTACTTTCTGCCATCAACCCCACAATGCGAACGTTACTGTTATGTGACACTACACCTGTCAGCAATGACACAAAACCATTGAACCATTAATAGGCTAAGTGTCTGAAATCTCTATTTACAGGTCACTATACAGTAAACTACTGATTGTATATTATATAGGGAGTTGTAAATAAATGAGCAGTAAATGAATGAGTGAATGAGGGAGTGATGTTGGGCATCTATGGTTTTTCACAGAAGACATTTTGACATGGTGGGCCCAGTAGGAAAAGCACAGGTGTAAATAATGAAATGAATGATGGGTGAATTCCATTTAGCTGCTTCAGTTTGAGAGTCCTTGTATTGTTCGTGCCGACCCACTGTCACACTGTTACGGCTTACTGGGACACTTGAATAGAGCGGAGCCATTGTTCGTGTTAACACCTGTTCGTCTCCTGCTATGATAAGTCAAAATGGCTACTGTGGAAAAATGCAATCACAGTGTTTAAACTAGGAGAAAGCGTGGACGTTTGTTGTTGACTTTAGAAATAGTTTGACAAAACTGATCATAGCATGAAGTCCAAAGCTCTTCAAAGAGATAGTAAGTGGACTTTTAGTTAAGGTTTGTTTTTCCAAACTGAAACAATAACTTCATTAGCTCATTGTGTGTCATCGTTGATGAGTGGTCAGCTTCAGCGAATCAAGCGTCCTGATGTGATGGAACTTACTCTTGTTGTGTTGTGTACAAGTTGCATTTCTGTATGCAGGTGTTTCCTTGATTTGCTGTGCTGTCTTTTTTTTTTTTCGAAATGCAATATCCTGAACGTACTGTGAAAGTGATGATGATGTTTTCTCCACTTTCTTGTGTTGTGTGTGTGTGTGTGTGTGTTGTGTGTGTGTGTGAGCCAAACACTTTTGCCCACCGTAGATATTGACTTATTCCATATTCCCAGTGTTATGATATGCTGTAGCATATCTGTTGATATTATGGATACAAAGTGAGACAGAGTGTTAGCCATCATATACTCAGCTTGTGTGGTGGGTCCCTGTTGAGCTAGCAGCTGTTTGTGAATTATTCAGATATAAAGCCTTTTTACTGCAGTTTCCAGACAGATTTGTTTTGTAAAAGCGATGCTAAACTGACAGGTAATACAGCTGATGTTTGCCTGTTTTCCCATGTGAGCCATAATCAGAATTGATATCGGAAGCTGTTGCCTTCTTTTACGGCTGCGCTCTCGATTGTTTATTTTATTGTTCTTATTTAGTTGTGTAGATAAGTGTGATGTGTGCTCGTCTCTGTGACACAGGGAGGTGGTGTAATTCTTTATACTGCTATCATGAGGTATTGATATGGTAGAAGCAAACTTATTGTTCTGCTTATAAGAATTCTTCAAGCGGCAGGAGAGTTCTCAAAGAGCAGATTTGACGGAAAGGATTTTATTCAGCATGGGCAAATTTCTCTTTTTATTTTACTACTGCTAACTGTTAATTGGGTTTAATAAACGAGCGGCTTATTTACATCTTCCCCTTCTTGTTCTTTCCAGCTCTACCCACAGATGAAGGCCCTCTTCTGCCATGTATGAAGTTGCGTGTCACCGTGTGCTGTGAGCCCAGTGAGTACACTCCTCTTTTCATCTGTTCTTCCTTTCATGCTTTCCCTTTGTACACCACGAGACTCCTCTCTGTGCCTCTCACATCTCTGCTATCAGGGCTTTATAACGTGATGTTACTTATCCCGCTATTATTCCTGCTGTTTCCCTCTTTCTTTGTCACCAACTCTCACTAAATCTCTAATTTTTTTAATTTTTTTGCATTAAATTGAGTCTTACATCTTTTTTTATAAACTACATAAACTCCACTCTTCTGTCCACATTGGCTTTTAAACCTAATTGGATCAAGGGTTTATTTAAGCATTACTTCCCTCTAAAGCACATCTTTCTTCTGCTCCCACCCAGTCACTGTCACTCTTTTCTTTTTCTTTTTTTGCCTCCTTGTCTTCCTCATTCTCCCACTCTCCATCTCTCTGTCCCAGTGTGAAATTCCCAGAGTTGATCTAATCCAGAGCCCGCCTGGAGTAACGTTAGTCTTCCAGTCCAGTGAGCTGTCCATTCCGGTTGGGAATGTTGCCCAGTCACTGTGGGAATCCCTGTACAGTTGTTAGTGTGTGTGTGTGTGTGTGTGTGTGTGTGTGTGTGTGTGTGTGTGTGTGTGTGTGTGTGTGTGTGTGCATGCGTGAGAGTGAGAGATAGGGCATTTCTATGTGTATGACCAGTTTTGTTTCTGTGCACTTGGTGTTTTTGTGTACTCCTGCATGCGTCTATGGGGCTTTGCGTGTGTTCTCTGGCGGTTTAATTTGTACAAATATGCGTGTGTGTGTGTGTGTGTTATGTGTGTGTGCGCGTGTCTGAGACGTCTGTCCCAGTTCCCATCCCAGTGCTATCTGCAGGGGGCTTGTCGTGCTGTCCCAGCTTGAACTAACGCACACTTTTTTTTTCTTTCCAGGGAAACTGGTCGCAGGGTTGTGTGTCTTTGCACATGCGTGTGAGAAGTATTCACTAATTTCCTACATGTCATCTTGCAAATATCTCCCAATCCTGCCACCATGATTACATTTGTGTCAGTTTAGCATAAAGGGGGGAAAAAAAATATTAAAATCTGGAATAAAAAGAGTCCCATCCGTCTCGAATGAATTCTTAAATGCCATCACTGTTCCGGCACGAGACGGGGAGTAATTTGCTGCGTTATTACCAGAGTGAAGGCTGATGACTTTTTTCATGTGTTAATTATCCTGCTGTCATTAATTAGAAATACCACAGATAGCTGTTCAGTGAGAAAATGCTAATGTAGTCTTGACCTTCTGACAGTATTCCCAGATCTGCCTATCTGAGCCAGAATTAATCAAAATATTTGAAATCACCTGGATTATGCATGCACGCGCACACACACACACCCACACGCACACACACACACACACACACACACACACACACTCACTCACTCACTCACTCACACACACACACACACACACACACACTCTCACACACATACGCACACACACACACACATGCGCGCGCACACACACACACACACACACACTCTCACACACACGCACACACACACACACACTTGACTTTACTGTTAAAACCCTTTACATGTGAAGAGACTTCCACCTACAAAGATGCACATACTTCCATGTACTGTTTCGGATTTTCGTGTTTTGTCTCTCTTCCCTCCCTCTCATCCTGTCCCTTAACCAAAACTAATCCCAACTAAATTTCAGGATCTCCCTCTCCTTGTATTTTACCCCCCACCCCTCCTTCCTCCTCCACTCCAGCCTCCCGCTCTTTCTTTCTACTCTTCTGTCATTCCTGAAGTGGCACTAATCCTCCCCTTCTCTCTGTCTCCTCAGCTCTCTCCTCCCTTCCTCATTTTTTATGATCTTTCACTACTGGAGCAAAACTAATCTAGGCACCATCCATGGCAGTCTCTTAGACTTCCTCCTCCCTCCCCCTCTGACTCCACCTCCACACCCCCACCTCCTCCACCTTTCCTGTGTCTTCTCTATCTCTTTGTTGTATCTCCATATCTGTTTTACAGTTTTTCACCGACTCCCCTCTCCCCGTTTCTCCGCTCCATCTCTGCCGTGCGCACGCTGTGCGGCGGGCGCGGCGGGATGAGAGCACATGAGGCCGGAGAGAAGAGAGCGAATGAGATGGATGAGAGGGGAGATGAAGGAGAGTTGGAGGGTCTCTCTCTCTCTCTTTCTCTCTCTCTCTCTCTCTCTCTCTCCCTCTCTCTGACTGTCCATTAGTGGCGGTTTACCACAGCTGTTGTTGTTTTGTTCCCTGTGGTAACACCTCACATACTCCCTGGTTCCTTCCTGCTCAGGTTCCCTTTTATCTGACAGGTACCATGGCAGCAGGACGCTCCATGCCTGTGTACTCTGTGTGAGAGAGAGAGAGAGAGTGTGTGTGTGTGTGGGGCCCTCGGTGATGGAAGCTCTCGTCCTTCAGCTATATCCCGTCTCTTATCTAAACTTCAAACCGAGCGCCTCCCTCCCTTCTTCTCTCCCCAACTCCCCAAACTTTTAGTTTTTTCCCCAGAAAGCAGCTCATGTGATTAAAAGGTAGATCCAATGCGGGGATGCCCTGTTGTGGGTGTTTGAATTAATTATCAGCGAGCACATACACACACACACACACACACCTGCCTCACACTGGTCTGAAGGACAGAGTGGTGACAGTGAAAGGGTCCGTCAGGTACGCTGTCATTGTTCCAA
>NW_019524929.1:315233-377733 GCF_002814215.2 Seriola lalandi dorsalis
GGTGGAGGTCAGTCACTTGGCTGGTGACTTTTTTTCTTTTCTGACATGCTGTATATGGGCAGACAACAATAACTTAACTCATTTTACAACTGCCCAATTTGCATTGAGTATGATAAATGTGTTTAATTTGTATAACTAAGTAGATTTTCTGAGGGAAAAAAAAGTGTTTTAGGAGGTAATGGGGAATATTCTGGAATAGTCAGGCTAGGCTGCTGCGCCCCCTACTGGGATTAAACTGGTTTAACTGGAATTGGACTGGGCTGGCCATACACCCAGAAACTGAATGCTGGATTCTGGTGCTGTATGGTTATACTGGGACCTGAGACTAAGTTTGTTCCTCTCTGATTGAACCCACTGTTGTTCTGCCTCCCCACCCCTCTCTCTGCTTTCAGAATAAAGCGCATAACAGGGGGGTTTATGGGTAAACAGAGAGCATCAGCATGGTTGATGCTCCTGTACCAGGTGTACAGATATGCACACAAGCTTTTTGTTTCTTTTGTTGTTCTTTTATACGTAAGATCCTTTTTTTTTTTAGGTTTTGCTGTATAGTTAATATATTCTGCACAATGAGATGTATTAACTATATAATCCAGTGTTTTAGTGAGAACTGATCTCTGATATTTAAGATAAATTCAGGCAAAAATTACTTTTTTTACAGACACAAACCATGATTTATACTCTGGGTATATATGGATTTACAGGTTTATTTTCTATATACTTTGCTACAATGTAGTTTCCAAAGTTAAAGGATTTGATGATGGAATTTATTTCCTTTTTTTTCTCCAATTTCCTTTTTATAGAAATTACTAATTGACTGTCATTGATTAAGAAACAATATCATAATGGATTACATATTAATTTACCAGATTTTTTTGAATTGAAATTGAAATGTCTGTATTTTTCATTGAAATTAAATGAAGTTTGTATATTTATAAAGTTACATGATTATTTCCACAGAAATGTTTGAGAGACATGAGCTCAGAAAATAACACAGGTTAATTGTAAAGTTTACTCTGTCGTTAAAAAAAAAAAAAAAAAACTACATTGTTAGCACTTAATATATTTTTTTCCTCAAATCACACCAGTCAGGCCGTTGTTGTTGTTGTTGTTGTTGTTGTTGTTGTTGTTGTTGTTGTTGTTGTTACGTTAATTTCCTAAATGGGTGATAAAACCAATTTTTGAAAATGTGTTAAATAATTTCAGTGATGTAGATTTTTACAATCATGTACTACTAGGAATTTGTCTTTTCTTTGTTTATGTGTGTGTGTGTGTGTCTAATGTGTTCTGCTTTCACATTTTAGTGAAGAATGTAGCGTCTTCTGTGAAGAGCCAACTGCAATCTGAGCCTTTTTTACGTGGCAAGACAACAAGATAAATATGATTGCATTAAAACACTTTGAGTCGATCATCATTTAACTTTTGAACGCATTGATGTTTTATGCAACCGCAGGTCTCAGTGACAGCAAACACACACACACACACACATGTACACATGGCTTTATTTGTGGAACACACACATCCAGTGTAAGACACAGGAGTATGGAGATAAGGAGACTACAGGGACTTGAGATGACCTTGTGGTGTAAGAGGCCATTGTAATGTGAGTAGCCTAGTGGAATATTGAGCTGAGTTTTTATCTATGTGCAGCCAAAGCCTGATAAGACTCAAGATACCCAATAGACTCCCAGTATTAATAGACCCTGAAGCATCATTGCCAATACATCGACCTTAAAGTAGCCACTGTATTTATTTTCACTAAACACAGGACTGAGGTTGAATACGGAGCGAGATGAGATGTTTTTGGGATTTTTCTTGTTTTAAATATAGAAGTGTACATCCAAATAAGCTGTAAATGCATTTCCATTTATATAGGCTGTAATGTAGAGCCTCTTGTGAAGCCAGAAAGGCAATTTCCTGGATAATAGGGCTAATGCTCCTATTTCATGGTTTATGATCTCTTCTGATGACATGTTCGTCACTGTTGAGGCATGTTGTTATGAACTGGCTTTGATTTTGACCTTCACATATACATTTCCAGAGCCCATGTTCTCATTCTTTTTCCATTGTGAATGATGAAGTGAGCATAGTGAAACCAGCGGGAGGACAGGGATACTTTTAGATTGGTGTAACAAGGGAAAAGGATGTTAAAAGCAGCAGCAGTCCACTCCCCTCTTGCGGGTGTTAAAACTGTACGGCTGTTTACTCCAGCAAGAGCATGCACAGACCAAAGCCTTTATGTAACAGTGTGATAGAGAGGTTTTTAACGTTTTTTTTTTTTTTTTTTTTTCTGCCTTTGATTCCTGACAGGAAATGCTCAAACGATTATACCAAAAAATTCTCATATTTTCAGACATTTTTCGTACTTGACAATGTTGATGTTTGCTACAATTCTACTGCGTGCTGATGTGGGCTACTAAAGCCGGAGCTGAACTCACCCTCAGAAATAAACGTCATAATTATGGACAGATGTTATCTAAGTTTAGAATATCATGAAAATCCCACGTCAAAGTTTCCTCTGAGGCTTTCTGGTACGACTGTGATCGTAAACAATTTCAGGCGCGACAAATTTAGTTTTTTAACTGTCTGACAAGGAAAAAAAATTCCATACAGCACATCCATACTGCAGATCTCTTCTCCACAAATTACACTGTAATTACACTGTATCAAATTTCAACACAGCAGGGTCTGTAGCCACTAGTTGGCCTATATTTAATTGCACCTCGGCTGAATATCTAAGGCTCGGATTGCTGGTGTTGATTACGTCTTCAGAAATACAAAACACTGGCTGTTAATGGAAACAAACGATGCTTATTTTCCTTTCAGTCTTACCATCATTTGTCTAAAAATTCGCCCCCATTTTGAATTAAGGACATGTTTCTTAAAGAGCACACTATTAGTCAGCATATAGTGACCCTTTTCATATTTGTAATTCAAATAATTATGTATTTCATTTGTCAACAGTGAATCATATCTGGTGTAGTTTTTCAAATCACTGCAGGTACCGTGGTTTCTTCTTTTGTTCAGAAGTGCGTAGACGTATCGGACACATGCTTCCTAGAATTTTGGAACAATGTTTTTCACAGTTAACCGTCTGTCACTATGCAATCAACGCCTCGATCAGTGGCCGCAGTCTAGTTGTGACTCCTGACCAGAGTGTATTTCACATGTTGCAGAACCAGGGTGAACTGAGGTGAGGTGAGAGACGGCACCCCTGCTGCAGGAAGCGTCCTTCACAATACTTTGGAGAATAAGATCATGAGGTCTCTGATAAAAAATGTGTTTCGAGGTTTTGAATTAATTGTTTAATTGTGTTTTGTTTTTGTTGTGATTATTGTCTAATTGAAGTCGCAGCATCCACTAAATATACGTTATATCCTCTGGGCAGTGAGGTGATGGAAGGCCAAGCTGGTTTTCTTTAGGCATCCTGTTGTTAGAAGCCTTCGTCAATATATCGAATGCAGCCAGCACTGGACCACTGTCATGAAACACTGTACCTTAAATTTGTTATTTTAGTCCAGCTTTAACTTGTTAAGATACTGTATTTATTTATGGAGCTGTTGAAGGGCTTCTTTACTACTATCAAAGTACTACTTTGAAAGTTTTCACTGAGATGGGTCTATAAATGTAATTGAAGCTCCACTGATCTTTCCAGCTCACTAATCTAATCTTTAGTTGTCATTTCTGCCCTTTACTGTCCACATCCGTCAACTTCATCAAACCTTTTTGCATCAGGAAATGGGGCTGAAATCCTGTGACCTCTCAATCTCACAGCTCTGGACGTAAAACATTGCATCTTCCAGCGAGGAGAGAGCAGAAGCTCTGTGAACAGGAAAAGTGTTTTGCTGTTGGGTGCAGATGTCTAGGCAGCATTAAGTGTTATTTACTCCTCTAGGTAACGTCTCAGCTCTTTCCGTGTTTTATTATATAGTTTTGAAAAAGAGCCCTGCACAAGATCAGGATCAAGGACTGTGGTAAAATCTCCACCAATCAGCATAATGTCACTTGACATCTCTTGCACATATTGCGTCTACTTTTTCAATACTTTATAATCAGATGCGGTTTCTATTTCCCAAGGTGAATATCTGACCCTTTACGCAGTGGAGGGTAAAAAAACGGACTTAAGATGCTAAATCTGTGAAGTGGGTTATAACAGTCAGACCCACTACTTTCAAAATTCCACCCGAGAATATCCTCCCTTATTATTCTGAGAGGTTTCACTTCGCTTGTGTTGCCAGTGACAAATTTAGGAGCATTTTCAATGGCCCTCAGAGCTGATCAATAGTAACACCACACTTTACCTCACATATATACAGACCTAAAACAGCTGGAGCCGCACAAACAAAATTATAGAAAGAAAATAATTTGAAACAGATAACACATCTGCATACTCTTCACTGCAGCTGTCACATCACAACGCACTCAGCTCTGGAGAAGTCCGTTTTTTTCTGAATGATATTGATTTTTTTTATGAACCCTACACTTTATATAAGGTGATTTACTGCACTGTTTACAATGAGAGCTCCGTTAGAAGCATTAAAAATACATGGTTCCTCACCGGTTTTCATATGTTGCTTAATGTTTTTTTGTGTGTGAGGGGTGCAAAAGCCTCTGAGGATTTTCATTGAATAATTTTCTAGCCTTGATGAATTGGTGTGCTATTTAATTTCCAGGTTATGAATAATAGTCAGGGTTTTTATTTCCTCTTTGGGTGTAAAGTAGAGTATGTTTGTGCTAAATAAAGTCTAAACTAACCGGGTATGCTTATGTCATACTCTTTTCCACATCCTTTACATGTGTCAAGTATAGCCAATAACAGTGTAATTATTTCTGCGATATGCTCATGAAGCAGGCGCTTGCAACGTGTCACACAAATGGTGATAAACACGGATGGACCCACTTAAACACACACATTAGCTGTTTTGATGTTTAGCTCAAGAGAGCGCTTGTCAACAGATATATCAGTTAATATGCCAACCTTTTCAGACAGTATGATGGCTTAACATCACACTTTCTCATTCATAACCATTCATTTCAAAATTTCTGACACTCTGAAAAAACATTTCAAGCGCTATGTTTTGATACTGAAGAGATGAACAAGATGTCATCTGAAGGAGGTAAACAGAGATAGATACCATTTCCGTGCCTGAATTTGAATATTTAACATTGATTTGTGCAGAAAATTGGTCTCTGGAAAGTCATGGAAGGACTTTCTGAATGTTTAAAATCCATCCTTAATCTATAAAAACAGGAATCAGTTGCTCTGACTGGGCCTTTCTAGTGTTAAACATCTCTCATCTTTCTAACACCCTGCACCATGTTTAAGTTATGGCTGTTGAGTGCAAATGAGCTCCAGTTGAGTTGAGCTGAGCTGAATTTTTCTCATCAGTTTTCAGGATGCTGGTTGAAGCTTCACAGACCCCAGCCCTTTACGTTAAAGCGAGCCCGCTGTGTGAAAGGCATTTTTTGAATGCATCCCATGTGTGCGGCTACGGGCAGGGGGTCTTGGTTCTGTGTACCGGACTGCGAGCTGTGACAAACTTAGGATTATTAGACTGGCTTTTATTTGAACACACCAAAACCAGACACAAACGAGCTAAGTCAGTCACACTTCACATGGCAGCAAGCAAAGGAGCCTCCTTCTTCATTCCTCCCTCCCATTCCTTTCTTTCTCTCTTACTTTCATCCACGTTTAATGTGTGACACTTTGATACCGAACATCCTATTTTCCGTGTTCTGGTCGGTTGGCTTTACATGCAGATGGGTTGGTAATTTGCATAGACTCAAGGGTCTCCCTTCTCTCCTGATGCTTTCTGACAATGGAGTGTCTATTCATCCTCTGTGTTAAGCATCCCTCCTAGGACATCGCCTGAATTGCTGTCTCATGCTGCTTCAAGTCTCGTTTTACACTGCAGGAACTGCTGAGGAATTGGATTAGGAACATATTCCTTTAGAGAAAAGCATCACAGTCACCGAGGCAGGCTCACATCTATGAGCATCTGAAATGGATAGTTCACTCCGATATCAAAGCTTGTCACATGTTTTTGTACAAAGTCACGCCAAGTGTGATCTTAAGTCATGCTGAGTCCATATCACACACTCCGTTAGCTCTGTGGATTCGGGTATAACTCTGTCCCACCTGGGAGATTTGGACAGAAACGCTGGAGTGTATTGAGAGTGCAGCAAGGAATTATGGGCCTAATGCACAGGGAGTAACTCTGATCACCCGACTTGTTCTTATCCTCACATCACCTTAAGTGGTTGCTCTGATCTTACTTCCACCAGCCGAACCAAAATCTGTCTTTGGAGAACCAATTAAGTTTAAATATGCACAGGAGGGGGAGAAAAATAGCCACTTTTTATTCCTGCTTGTTCCACTTTGTCTCAGATGACACAGAAGTTGCTGTATCAGAATTTCAAGAATGTTTTGTTTGCAGTTTTGTAGATTTAACAACAAACCAAGTTTCAAAAGCAGAGCAGTATGAAATAAAAAAAAAAAAAAAAACCCTAACATATTCATAAATATGCAGCTGAAGACCACACACAGAGAAAAGTATTTTAGTCCAGACAATTCTAGACCCCTGGAAGTCAGTACCCATATCCTCCCACTATGTCACCGCGGTTGTTTTTCTGACTCAGTCCTTCAGGTTAAATTCAAAACTCAAGAATTCATAAGAAAAACGGAACAAAAATATAGTAATAGCACAGAGGAAAGACAGTGAGGAAGTGGGGTCTAGGAAGTGGCATGACGACTACAGTGGATACAATGGTGAAGCCAAAACAGGCACGAAGGATGAAACAGGTAAGAGAGAATGATGGAGTGACAACTGAAAGAGGATGAAGATGAAACATGGAAGACAATGGGACCAAAGGACAGAAGTAATAAACTGCAGACAGATATCATACAAATGTCCAAACTAATTTAGTGTTCCTGGTATCCTTGTAGTACAGGGTTAAAATACTGCAGGCATATAAAATAATATAGAATAAGGAAAATGTAGTTAAAGTATGAAAAATAAAAGTACTGATTATACAGAAACATAATCCTTGTCACTGATATATTATTATGTTGGCAATACTGTATTGTAATACTCCAAGGCATCCAAGTAATACATCCAGAGAGTTTAGCCCCTTGATTCCCACCTAAGGGTCGGCCCTGAGGGACTCTGATATGATTAATAGAGTTGGATACAAGAAAAAAGAAAGTTCTGCTTCATTTTTCTCTATCGTTTATTTTTCATAAAACATTGGCTACTTTTACCTCTTAGGGCCTAAATGATTTAAAGAAACCATTAGAGAAGTTTAAGGGGGAAAATCTATCTTTGATGAAAGTGCGAACAATCCATTGACACCTGAAACGTGCATTGTATTTTGTTTTATCATAGGATTTTAATATAAAATCTTAAACTGAAAAGCAACCCATGACTATAGCTGTCTGATAAACAGACTAAAAAGTAAAACGTCTCTCTCTGAAATAGAAGTAAATAGAAATACTCCAGTAAAGTACAAGTATGTGGAGTACTTGAGTAAATGTAGCCTACTTTTCACAACTGAGTTAGTGATTCACTCTTATTCACCAAGTTGCCTGCAAGTAGCACAAGGTTTGAGCAACGTCATTGTAAAAAATACATTGTAAGAATATAGTAATATCATTTTCTTGCACACAAATATCATCATTCCAGACAATGTCCCGGCGTGTTTATCGCAGCAGTAAAACACACACACCATTACATTTCTGCTGTGATTATAAAGCCTCTGTTCATTGCCTCTTTTATTACTGTTATTATTAATAAATCAAGCAAGCCGTGAAGCCCGGACAGATAAGTTAAGGGGTATGAGGGGCCGGGCTGGAGGTGGTAATTGCTGGTGTAACAGTGTGTGCAGCCCCGCGGTGGCCTCGTAAGCGACCCGCTTTATTAGATCGGCCGGTATCGATCCTCGCTGCGCGGCGTTGACTAATCTACAGGCGAGGAGGAGAGAGAGAGAGAGAGAGAGAGAGAGAGAGAGAGAGAGAGAGAGGTGGAGGGGGAGAGAGAGAGAGAGGGGTGGGGGTGGGGGGATCGATGAGCCTGGATTCAATCATGTCTGGAAACAGAGAAGGTAATTTATTGTAATCACTGGTGCTAAATGGAAAACGTGAGAACAACGCGCCCGTGAGGTGCGCAAAGAGAACTACATCAAAGTGGAGGTTTTTCCAGTGAAGGCTGGCTACAGGGATGCTCAGTTTAACACACTGCAGTCTGCAATTATGGATATTCAGTGTGAGCCACAGATGAATCAATAAGAGCCTGCTGGTTGACCTTCAATAGTCTGTCCATGCTACTGCACACCAAGTTTCTAAAACCTGATTTTCTCACCTTGACAGAAAACCTTTTCATATTATTTACTAATACATTTTGATAGAGGCTGTCTTTCTGGGCAGATTGGTCTTATTGGATTTAGAAATAAGACAAATGGATTCATGAATGAGATAAATCAAGGGCCATATTGAAAGCCCTGCAGGCTGCTGTTAGTATGTGAGACTCCTCTGAAAATAGAAACATGACAACAGAAAAAGATGACACAGACTGATGTTTTATTCAACAGCACAGAGAGCCACTATTTTATAGACTCACAAGTATACACAAGTAACAAAGATACACACACACACACACACACACACACACACACACACACACACACACACACACACACACACACACACAACCAGACTTCCTTCACAATCTCATTCTGCAGTCGGATGCGTTGAGTCTTTTCTTCACAAGGACAATAGTGTGAGTGGTGATCTGAAAATCTGGCTCCATCAGCAACAGGTGACAGGGAGAAGTGAGGCTACATCAGGCACGGGAGTTTCGCTCCTCTTCTTCATTCTCCAGGAGGTAGGCTGGCTTGTACCGTGTCACCCCTCTCCCATCCACCATCTGGAGGGACGTGTTTCGACAGGTGTTGTCCATGCTGCCCAGTGAAGTGTACCTGCAGGTCGACACAGGAGTTTAAGACCAGGAATTGTGCGCTGCGGCTGTGATGTCGTTCAACCCCAAAATGAAAGGAGGATACAGAAAATGTACAAAGAGGGGGTGGATTTGTTCTTACCCTTTATCGTAGAGAATGCAGTAGGGCACATATAGCGTCCTCAAGAACGACCAGATGTCATGATACGTCCAGTCCTGTAGATTGTTGGAAGACAGTAAATTCAATTGTGACTGACTCGTCCTCCGCTGAATTCCCATGAGATTCACTCATGCATATCCACGAACTGCCATTCTAAAATGATTTTCCCTTTTCTGAACACATTCTTAAAACTCAAATGCAGCAAGTGACATTGCATTCACTTCAGACTAAGCAGATGGAAGAGCAACAACATTAGAGGTTGCAACCAACAAAAATGCAATCCAACAGCAACTACGAATGTGTGGAGCTTACTGTATGTACATATGTATAATTACTGTAAGGCTGCTGAATTGCATTAAATGGCACTAACACTGCTAACACTAGCACGTTTTCATTTCAAAAGAAAAACGATCTCCGTCCATACGATCGCACCTGAAAACACATACATACATGACCGTTAACATACACTGGGCATGCGCGAGCTGGTGCACACAGGAAACAGACTGTCTTCTCTGCAGTTGGTTAGTTGCAGAAAATACTATGAACAAGGAACAGTGAAGGCAGTTGTAGCGTACAGCTGCTAAGACAGCGAGGTCAGTAACGCTTTTATTTAGTTATCCACGTTGCTTTCACCACTGGTAGTCGAGGCTGATAAGACCAAAGCAGGGAGCGACCACGGGTGTCTATGTCATTGTTTCCAAAGGTCTCAGCCCGTCCACACTGCAATACAACCCCAGAGTTTTCAAACCAAAACGGGGCCAGCCATGTTTCCAAAAGTCTCTGTTTCAGGTGCTCGAAAACTCTGGAGTAGTGTGGACACCAGGCGAAAACATAGCGAGAGTGATACTCTTTAAAACTAAAAACGTAGTAGTGTGGATGAAATTGCCTGGTTAGAGCAGTGAAAATACATTTGTATTACCTGTCGAAAAGCTGCAGCAACATATACATGTAGCTTTAAATAAAGTGGGGTAACTGAATTTTTTTTTTTTTAATAATAAATGTCTGCAGCTGCTCTTAAGATAAAAAAGGTCAGGTGGGTGAAGTAAACCTGAATTTCCAACTTTTACAACAATTTCAAATATCACTCGTCTTTTGGCTACATGTATGTTTCACTTAAAAGACTTAGTTATGTTGATTTTGAGGTGTTTTTGTAGAGACAATGAGACCATATAACAGTGTAACAGTGTCTCTGTTATTTGGGTGCGTTTGTGTGAGTCTCACTAGTAACGGGTTGACTCTCATGTAGTCTGGCCAGCCGGGGTCGGTGGGACACATGGATGTGAGTGTGTGTGAGTAGGGGTCACTCCTCCTGGTCCCCATCAGGACGGCTCTCAGCTCCGGCCTCCGCTCCTGCACCTCGCTCAGCGCCTGCCGAATACTGCCCTCCACAGAGAAGAGATCCAGGTCGTACCTGTGGGAGAAAGATCGCCAAAAAATGAGCTGAGGTGTTGCAACATGGAGAAGATTAGAGACCTTAAAACCAGAAAACCTTAATACACAACCACTTGAACTGGTAACACCTAGTAAAAAGATAAAAACTCATCAAATAAATATGCAAAAAAACAGTGGAAATCCACTGAAATGTGTTTTTATTATTATAGTCACCTTTTAATTGTGTCCTGGAGGAATCTCTCCATTTCTGGGAATGGAGAGACGATACGAATATACAGAGCTTTCACCTTGTCTTTACCGTCTGGATACCGTCTGAGAGGGGCAGAGAGAGGAAATGGGACATTAAAATAAGATAAATAACAGCAGGACAGAAAAAGATTAGATAAGTGTCCATTCTCCTTATCATTACCTCCAACTATCTGTCCATCACAGGTCAAGAAAAGTCAAATAAGTAGTCTGTCTTGTCCAACATTTTTCTCAGTCTAGTTGCTGCTCTCGACCTCATTTTCTTCTTCACTTACTTCTTACTGTAACATCCCACTGTGCAAAAGTGCTATCGTTATGTTTTTAATTTGAATCTCCCTTTCATCTCTTCTCTCTCAGGTCATTTGCTTTGTCCTGATTAAATCACTCCTGCCCCTAAATGTTCTAATTGTCTCATCAGGTCTTCTCCCCTCCTGTTACCGTTTCAGTGCAGCATAGTAGAGATGGAGCAGCGCCGTGCAGTCTTTGCCTCCGTTGAAGCCGACACAGACTTCCCCTGTTGAATACTGATCCAGTGCAGCCTCTATCGTTTTCAGAGCAGACATAACTTTCTCACCTAACGGCGTACCTGTGGGAAATGAAATCCACAGCAAGAGGGTGTTTTACAGGGAGGGTAGTCAAATTTTGTTAAGTGTAATATCACTGATCCCTCATTTCTATGTCAAATTTATAGTAAAAATATCTGCATGTCCTTTGTCTTATCTTAGTTACTGATGCATGATTCTATTCTCTGTTCAGTCTCATACCAGTTATATTCGTTTTTATAATCCACATGATTTTACTGCTATAATCACTTTAATCTCTTTGCTTCATTTATTAGTCCCAACACCTGTGTAAAGTGAAGGAGTTCTCTTCAATATTCCCCTCATATAAGTTAACACAGTTTAACTATCCTCTCCCACCACCCTCTGCACCCCGTCTCCCCCTCACCGTTGTTGGCCAGTGTGTACACCTCAGCAGTGGCGATGGACACCGGGTCAGTGACTAAGGGCACCACGCTGCCCTTGGGCAGTTCATCTAACAGCTGCGCCCGGGATTTGTCCGCCTCTTCCTGGCTGTCTGAGTCCAGGACCAGCCTGACTCGGTGATAGTTACTCAGCCAGTCGGGGTAGGAGCCTAGAGCCACCTTCTTACCCCAACCAGCCTGCAGTTTGGTCAGCACAGGGGCGATCTCTGCTTCATCTGCATCCACAAACACCTAAAACAATGATGTTTGGTGAGTTTCCTTGTACTATGAAAACACAGTATTCTGATGGATTATTTTGTAAATGATAGGGTTGGTCTAGATGTTACCTCACGAGTGTGAAAAGTGGTCCCTGAACTAGCAAAGAGATGCTCCAGCCCAGTGAAGGCCCTTTCCATCAGAGACGGGATCCCAGGAAAGATGTACACATTATGCACACTGACCTGAGAACAGGGGGTGGACACAACATATACAGTAAGAATATATGGGCCAGATGGTGTGAATCATATGCTCTGAGTGTGTTAGGGTACAGTCAGTGTTGTGTTCAGTATAACCAACCGTATGAATAAATGTAGCTGATGCACACATATGTGTAACTACTTCATTTAATTAATGGTCTAAATGATACATTTAAATCCATGAACGTTTGTATGACTTCATTAAGGTAAACTATCAGCGTGTCAAGTTTGAATTTCAGCAAACTGCAACACAAATGCTTGTATGCCTTTCACTCCTACTTTCTGTAAAAGTTCAATGAAATTGCTTTGCTCCATATGTGAAGCTGTTTTTCTCTCCCGCAGTGTCTGGTTAGTAGTTAATGCAGCAATCTGTTTTATAACCCATAAACAGGATAGAACAGACAGAATATTATTGGATTTTGGGATTTTGAGTTAACACCCTCCTGAAAGTTGTGTCAGCTGAACAATTTTGTTGAAGCCAAAAAATTTATGGAAAAGGTGAACACACAGTCAGTAGGTGGATGGCACTGACCTGTCATGCCTTGAGTATATTTGATCTAGTTTGTTTTTTTACATCAACATGAATCATAGCATTTAACAAATGCAGTTTGATGAAATAAGCTCATCCCGCTCTGTCCTGCACAGACTCACCAGTGGATAGCGGAGCAGTTGTCCAGTCTGAGGGTCGGTTCCATAGTTAAGTTTGGCTGAGCGAGGAACCATGGCCAGCTTCAAAGCAGCACTGTTTTTGTCCACCACCCCAAAGAATTCTTTAACAAGCTGGGCAAGCTCAGGGTGGGGATATAACTCCTCTTGGAACGCCATGGCAATGCTCTCAAAGGTGACGTCATCATGGGTGGGGCCTATGCCTCCCGAGGTGATGAGGTGCGTGTACTGAGGCGAAAGGAGGGCCACCTCTTTGGCAATGACCTCCTGTGTATCTGGTACAACTGTAATGCGCTGCACAGACACTCCAAGCTTCCTTAGTGCTCGTGTCAGAAAGGCACTGTTGGTGTCCACTGTGTGACCCTGGGAGACGACGGACGATAAAAGACACTTGGTTAGTTTCAATCCAGTGTTGCCACCCTCATTTGAGCATCACATTCAGGGACTTAACCATGACTTCAAAGTCTTTCTTGACATGACATTGGACAAAATCAAAGGCTTCATGTTTAAATCATGATCATGTCAAGTCAAGAAATAATGGTGAACTTGTCATAATAAAACTCAGCACTGCGGCCGCATCAAATAACCATCACAGGGTTTTCCTCAGGATATGAAGTGTGGATCCTGGGCTCCATAGTGGTCCAGAGAGCTGAGGCCTACTGATGAATTAGGGTGTCATGCTAGGATGCGTGTTTTAATACTTTCAAGTGTACAGATTTATTTGGATTTTCTCAAATCCACAAACTTTCAAGGATTCTCAGTGGGTTACTATCAATCACACAAATACAGCTTAAAAGTCATAAAAACCACAAGCAACTATCAACGCTAAATCACCTTAAGTATCTCATCTCCAATGATAAGAATTGCTGCAGTGGGAGCATCCCCATTGGCTGCAGAGGACGGACTGGATTCCTGGTGGTTTGTGGACATTGTTGCTTTGCTGAGTTGAGCCGCCAGTCTCCTCACACGCACCACTGCTCTACTCAGCTTGGGAAGAGCAAAGCTGGGAGACAGAGCAAAAATGTTTAAGAAACTCTTTATTAAACATTTACACTCTTGCATATAGTTTCTGTTG
The DNA here is from genome assembly GCF_002814215.2 of Seriola lalandi dorsalis. Taxonomy (NCBI): domain Eukaryota; kingdom Metazoa; phylum Chordata; class Actinopteri; order Carangiformes; family Carangidae; genus Seriola; species Seriola lalandi. The sequence continues at coordinate 329,161 of NW_019524929.1, forward strand.
TCAAATGTAAAGTTGGGTGTCTGTGCAAGTTGCACAAGTTTGTAAAAAAAAAAAATCAACAGTCAGTAACAATTCATTTACAAATAAATGCAATGTATGTTAAATTGGTAATATATTGTACATTTTACTGTTAATGACACAATGTCCCTTTGAAGACAAGAAAAGATTGTGTCAAATCTTACATCAACATGAAGAAGACATATAAACTTTCCCAAAACGTTTCATTCCAGCTCAGGCCCTCTTCTCCTTCATAACTTGTCCATGTCAGGAAATATCTTGGAAGGGAGAGATGAAATTGAATAACAGAAAAAGAAAGACAAGGGGGAAAGACGGAGACACTGTGAGCAGTTTTGTGCATATCAGCAGCACAGAGTGTATCAACAAACAATGATTGTTACTTGGACAGGTCTTGGAGCTGAAGTTGAACAGTTGAGGGTGAAATAATAAATGATGAGTTGTATTTCAGATACTGCATTTGGATGTTTATGATGAATTTGTTTCTGGGAAAAATAATTTACTTCTGTTTAATGAGGTTGTTGGTGTTGGACTACAATTGCTACATATGCATGAATTACACTGATACACCTTCTTGATGGATAGCCAAACCCTAAGCTGGTGACCCTGCAAGTGTGGTCTGCCCATTAGCTTTCTGAAGCAGATGTGGAACACCCTATGTCTCTTCCAGTGTTTGAAGTGCAAGTAAATTACTGACAAGTTGACCCACATGATTTGTACTGCAAGTAGAAACTTAAGTGCACTGTTTAAAGTGGAAGCAGACATAACAATGTGCATTGCGCTAAAGTGTTGATAAGTAATGCTTGTACACGGTGAGAGGTGGGAAGAAAAATGTACAAGACTGAATAAAACTTGTTACAATATGATGAACTGAGAGGTGGTGGACAAAGAAAAGGAGCAAAGGTTTAATGGACAGCTGCCAGCTGAGTTCTGGTTGAGGTTGAGGTCAGGTACAGACGGTGTTAGTGCGGGTTAGGGTTCATCTACACATACTAATCTACTCCCAATTGGGGCAGATATAGCTGTCTTGTTGGTGTGTTAACATTATCCTTCAAAATGATGAAGTGACAGTTGCAGGTGCATGCTACTGTGCACTTTACTGCACATTTTAAATTGCGTAACACTGAAAACTTACGAAATGAAATGAAGCGCAAGGATATTCGTTTGCTTCATAAAACTAACCGACACAAATGAAAGTTGACTATAAATCGCACCGTCAAGTACTTCTATGACAAATCTTTGCTAGCCGTGACAAGTCTCCTTGCTAGGTTACTTAAGCCATTGTGGGTGACTCTGGCCACAAGCAAGCAGTATGTTAGCATGGAAGTACACTTACATAATACTTTAAAATCTGTCTAAAATACCGATTTATCTGGACTACCAAATGCTGCGGGGAAGTACATATTATAGTGATTTTATAATTACGAACCCAAACTCATCAAAAGCGAGGTAACTTACTCCTGAGCCGCATATGTCCTCGTTACGTATCATAACGTTCGTGACTGCATGTCACTCAAAAGACAAGTCGTGAGCTGTCCAATCAAAACAAGAAAGGCTTTCCCCGAGAAGTGCAACAGCCAATCAGGTTTGCGGAGGCGGGTCTTAACGGGAAGCTTTTTTTATATGAACGGAAGTGAAGGAAAAAAGGTCTGTGTTGTAAAGAAATACGGAATAGTATATGTAATTTGATGAAAAGTGTTCGCTACACGAATTGTGTCGATAACTCGTATGTCTACGAAGAGTCAGTCCGCAGCATCTACACTCAGATAGCATGATGCTAACAGATGCCAAGCAATGGCTTCTTCTTTAGCCTGAAAATAAACAGTAAAAAGCACTTGTCTGCCTCTGCTGGCTGGAGGAGCCAAGAGTACGCTACACATGTACTTCACGGACTCTAGAGACTCGAATCGATTTACTCCCCTGGCCTGTGGGTGGCGCATTTTGGCTCGTCTACTACCGAGAGTCTGGCGCTGCTCTGAAAATAGATGAAACTGAGACCTGGGTGAAAGGTGCATTGCTTGTTATCCACAGTATTGAATTGGTTTGAGAATGCATTGGTGGTATAAGCTACAATGCATGTATAGAATTAAATAATCAATTTGTTTGAAGTTATAAAGGTGGTATTATCATGCCAAGAAACTGTATTAATTCCTATTCACCTAGAGAGAACCTATCAGTCCCATCAAGCAATCATGTAATATATAGCTGTCAGAAAATTATGTATTAATGTAAAATTTCCATGATGTACTGCTGTTAGGTCAAATATAGAAGCCATTTTCTGTCAGGAAAAGAAAAAAACTGATGAAAAGTTAGGTAACATAAAGTTATATGATAAAACATGCTTATGGGAAATCAAAATGGTCTAATAATAATTCAGAATTAAGACAAAATTATAATGTAACTGATAACCAGTAGATAATGTCAAAATATGTATTATATATTAAATGATTTTGACTTAAAAAGTTAGAATTTTACAGAGTATTTCATAATTTTGACAAGTATGAGCAAGTATGTTTTCATCTCCCATGTTGTTGAGATTCGTTTATTTCATAAATACTGTATTTTGAAACACTAAAGCACAGGTGTCACTATTCACATTAACGATGGTGCTGTTCTATTCAAGTGTCCCAGCAACCCATGAATGTGTGTCAGTGAGCCAGCATGAACAATACCAGGACCCCGTAACTGGAGCAGGTAAAAGGAGTTAAGCCATCATCTATTCCATTACTTACACCTGTGCTTTTCCTACTGTGGCATGTCAAAATATCTTCTGTGAAAAAGAATTATTGTGTATATGTATATGAGTAGTTACACTGTAGTTGCTGGGGTTAAGTCGAGTATCCTGCTAAAGGGCTTGTTTGTTGTTGGTATATTTTTTGACTATGGCCTACAGAGTGAGGTTTGTCTCTTTCCACTACAAACTGTGACTGTAGTGGCTGTCACAAGCAAGACATATGATCTGAAACATAGAATTAACGACTATTAATATATATTCTGCATGCTTTGCAATCAACCCAACATTTTAAAATGTAAATTTGTACGGTAGTAACACATACATAATATATCAATATGTAATATTGCGGATAGCATATATCAATATTACAATGTAATATTGTGTGTACCAATATTTAAGGAATTATAGACGATAGACATACGTCATAGAAGGGATTTTTCTTACGGAAAAAAACAGGCATTTGTAAATTTGTAATCTTGCGGTAACAAAGAACAAAAACGAAATTTCACAGCACTTATTTAAAGTAAGTTGTGGTATGCCTTTTGCATGAGAACTGGGACATCTACTTTTGCGCAATCTGTACTGAATGGGCCAGGTGCAAAACAGGGCAAAACCACACACACACACACACACACACACACACACACACACACACACACACACACACACACACAGGATCCGCGGCCAGATGACGTTGCCATTTGTTCGCGGAAGTGGCTTCTGTCGTGACCGTGGAGGGGGGGAGGCAGGGGGAGGAGGAAGGAAAGGAAAGGGAGAGGAAAGAAGAAGTTAAGTTACAATTCGTATGAAGTTTATCAAAAGTGTAAGACGGATAAAAACCACCGACCATTCGTCCTGTTGGATGAAATTAAGCTTAAGTTTGTGCAGCAGCTGCTTGGCGGGCAGGAGGGACAACTCGAGGGAAAGAGAGGAAGTGAGCTGGTAAGTTGCTCGTTAAAGTTGACCACACTTTTTTGGGGCATGGTTTTGACTGTGCGTGCTGTGCGTCAATGTACCACAGTTTTTGTACGTATTAAAAAGTTTGACGAAACAGTTCACTTACTATATTTGTGGTGCCCTGAAGTAAGTATTGTTCTGCCCGTGTACAGCCGTATGTTTGTGCTACACTAAGACGACACGGTGTAGTGTAGCCTGTCGGGTTACTGTGAAATAGTTGCTCATGATCAGACTGGGCTGTGTGCACATATCAGACAAATGATGAACTTAGATCCGTCCTCGCGCTGTCAGACGGGGTTTTTTTTTTTTTTTTTTTTAGGTTTTGGTGTTTGGTGTGATAAGGAGTCAAGTTAGTGGCCCCAAGCTTATATCTCTTTCAGCAAATGTATAGAGAATAGGTCACTAAAAAGTGCCTTTTGGTTAACTATTAGACACAGCAATACTCTCAAATTGAGTCATGGCTGAAAGGATTAGTCAATTGATAGGCAGCTATTCTGAAAATCACTTAACTGCTTGAGTCATTTTCATACAAAAATGTCAATGTTAGCATCTTGGACTGTTGGTCAGAGAACTGAGACTTCAAAACTAAAGCTTATAAAGAAGGAGGGGGGGCATGGTAGTGTCAAGGTAAAGATGAATCTCTTCAGGTTATCGTAAATCATCAGTGAGATAAGCTATAGAGCCTGTGAGCTGTACACAATCACACAGTAAACCTACAGTTATGCTTCATTATATACTGTGTATCCATGGAGACCGATCAGCCAAACACACCTCAGATGTGTTGAAACAGGGTCACTGTGACAGAGTTAAAGTTCACCATGAACGAGTGAAGGACAGACAGACTATTATGGAAACAGACTCAAGGGTATGTGGGATGATTGAGGTGACTGAAAGCAGTGGGCTCAGTGCTTCTTATCAGGGTCAGCCACACCGCTCAGACCAGCAGCCCCTGACATGATAGTATATGGTGGAAGATATCTTCGCTAATGAAATGGAGGGGAAGAGAAGCTCCGATCAACAACTGATCCAAAATATAGTAGATTCGGACACGTCAGGAGCCAGACAAACAGGACACATGCACCTACAGGCACATACACACTTACACAAGCACAAAAAACAACACAAACGGAAGGACAGCCCGAGACACAATCTGTCAGTCAAAGTGGAGCATCTCGGCCATTCTATCACGGCATTGGCACAAACCAACATCCGCTTGATCAAAATTGGATCTGTCCAGTTCTACTCAAACCGTATCAGTCACCAGTAAAAGCCTTAGTCCTGATTGACAGCATAGCTTGACACTTACAGCTTCACTTTGACAGGTGTGTGCGCTTGTGCACATAGCCATACACTCACTCACAGACGTACACACAGCCACTCCAGAAATCAGGTTTGATTTTTGTAAGCAGTTAATGTTAGCGCTGATATTAGCCTTGAATTGGTCTTGTTATACTTGAAACTTTTGTAAGTTGTAAAACACAGTGGTGAGGTATTAGCTGCTGGAAACATGTTGAGACATTTGACAGGACATAGTGCAATTTTGTGTGCGTGTCTGTCCATGTGAGGATGTGTTTGCCTGTGTCTTTCCTGTTTGATGTGTTTACTGCATCTGTCTATCTGTCATTGTGGGGGTATGTTTGTTTTTGTCTGGTTTGCATATGTGTGTGTGTGTGTGTGTGTGTGTGTGTGTGTGTTTTCTGGAAACAAACCGAAGGAGTTGTTTTTCGAGGTCGTAGCATGTGGTTGTCCGTCTCTACCTCTACACAATGGGACTGAGGCTCAGCTGTGTTTCCTCCTGTGCTGCTCGGGCCGAGTGCAGCATGTTCAGTGCTCAGCACTCTACGTAAACCACAATTTGTCCCGTGTGATGTCAAAACTGTAAAGGTAAGCGTAGCTTGGGTGTAGTTTACAAAAAGTGGCACTGGTATAACTGTCAATGGTATATTTAGACTTTGTATTAGCTGGTCCTGCCTGTTACTTTGGCTTTGACACAGTGGCTGTATGAATCAGTTGTGCCATGTACTTTAAGATGAGAAATACCTTTGTGTCTTTATCATGGTCAATCTCTCTTCCTGCACAAAGCTGAGATTGCATTTTCAGAGCCTCACCTCTATTTGCAGTTTAGGGCTCCTCCAACCTTCTCTAGCGTAGGTAATGTGTTGGACATAAGACTGAACTCATTCATCTCCCATACAAGGTCACTTAAGGGTTAATATCAGGTCTGGAGCAGGCTAAATTCTCATTTCTTGGAGCTGTTATCACTGTTTTATCCTCTAGATCGTTCCCTGTACTGATTGCAGAAAATAATAAATCACCATTAAGATTATCATATATAAGTGAAAAGTTAATGTAAATACTAAAATACTATAAGCATACCAACTTTTGACATTTCACAGTTTTGACACTTGATAGAACAGACACATTTGAGTTGAGTGAAGAAGTAAAACTATTTATGGCAAATAAACAGTTATAGCAAGGGGGAAGTTGTATGTCAAGAGAGGCAGTGGGTGGCAGCAGGAAGGGAATGATGGAAGGAGATAGAGATGTGGGAGTGTGGTTAGAGGGGGTGGTAGAGGGGGGGCTGGCACAACCCAAAATAGCCAGCTCACATGTTTGCTGTGTGCGTGGTGAGCTATGAAACAAGCTGAAAGGCCTCCCACTGAATGCCTGGCTAATCTAATGTTCACTCCCACTCCTAATTTTTGAAAATTTGATTGTCATTTTGCTGTCTTCATACTGTACGTGTGTGTTTGCACGTCTCTTCCAATCAGAGCGGGTTGCCCTTGTAAGTTACGGTCCATCCCACTGTTCCCTCTGCACTCATCATCTTCATCATTGTCTTTCTCGTCTCCATAATGTGAACTGATGTTAGACAGCGTCTCCAGTAGGGAAAAGGTCAGACACTAGGCCCGTTTACTCATCTACACTCTTTTTTTTTTTTTTTTTTTTGTCTAGCGTATGTAAGGGGGTGAGTGAGGCGGGTCAAATCAGATTACACACACATACACAAACACACACACCCTCACAGATATACAGTATAAGAGCAGACAGCACATGTGGCCCTGCAGCGTGTGCATTAGATCCAGAGCTCTGTCTCGGCCCGTCTGACTGTTTCATCTAATAAATACTGACTAGCTGGAGCTTCCACAGAGAGTTATTCCATCTATTGCGTACACAGAAACAAAACACACACTTGCTAACTTGCGCTGGGCAAGCTGAGACACAAACATCCTACACATGCGGCCCTTTCAGTTAATTCCTTTCATTCCACAGAGTGTGTTTCAACATGCACACTGGATTATTGCCTTTTCTCTTATCAATCTTGTTCTTTCTTTCTCTCACTTTCCGTTACTTTCTCCCACTCAGTCTCGCTCCATCTCTGTTTTATGTCAATGTTGTGTCTCTGTGTGCTTGATCAACTGGGCCGTTTATATCAAGAAGGTCCCATGACCCTCTCCACAGCTGATCCTGGGAGCAAAGCATGCTGGGAGTCAAGTAGCTGCAAGGGCGGAATTGGAGCGAGCTGTGATTGGCTCCTTGATTTTTGTGTGTCTTATGTGTGTATCGTGTGCTGATGTGCACTTTGGTGTTTTTAGGGATACAGACTCTCAGGCAGCGTGTGTTGGCCAATGGAATACATGGTAAGACTTGAATGTCATTTGAATATGATACAACCAGCTAATCAAAAACACACCGTGACACAGTGGCAAAGGAGTTGCTTCTTCTCCTGACAATGTAACATCAATCATTATAATGGTATTTAGACATTGATAAGAGGTTTAAAGAGTGGATTAAAGTAGGCGAAACATCCTGGAAATAATCATCTGGGCCATTTCTCTCCAGGAGGGTTAAAAAACTGTAAATTCAGGGCTGCATGAAGAACAAAATGCTCTGAATTTTCAAATGTGGCCTTCTATTCATTATGATTCTCTAATTTTCTATAGAATTTATTGAAATATAATGTTTGAAGCTTTGTAATGAAAAGTGGAGTCTTTCCTGACCCATTTAGATTTGTAACTAAGCAGCATCCATAGCTGAAAACATGAAAATTATTAAACAGATTTTTAACTAATCACAGTTTTATAAGGAACAATACAGTATGATACATTATACTGATGCGCCCCTACCAGTGAGCTGAGAAAACAAATCATTTTTACTGCACATTTGGTAGCCCGTATGATTTAAAAGTTTTCCCTTGCAGCAGAAATATTTCAATATTCTGCAGTCATATGAAACGGGAAACTAAAGTCACAGCGTGTAATCATGCATGAGTAATTGTGCAGCCCTATGTTTGTACATTTATTGTGGATTTAGTGAGGTATTGGTTTATTAGGTCCACTCAGCCAAAACTAATACTGTCTAATACAAAAGTCCTGCAATAAAGCCTTATCTTCATGATGGTTGTAATGGTCAGTTTTCGTGGAAACTTTTTGGAGGCTGTAGTTTGTGGTCATGTTGAATTGTGTTGCATAATGTTCAAAAACTGAAAATGATATCCTTCATGAAGGTGGAAGGTAGAATTACTGGCAGGGCTCTAATATTAGACTGCATTAGTTTAAGTAAGGTGTACGTAACAAACTGGCAATTGAGTTGATCCCTAGTCTTTATAATTTAAATTTTTCACTTAATAAAATATAGAAAGTTCTTAAAGAAAACACAAATATCTTTCTGTCAGCTCTAAGCCACAGTGTGTCATGTGTTTCACTGGTTACAGGCATGGTGTAGGCTAGGGGTGGAGGGGGCTGTTTTCACCAATCACTATCATACTACTCACATCTATGCGTGGTGTACAGTGACAGATATTATCTTGAATGACACTTGAGTTCTCAGTAGTTCTCTGATTTTGATCTTTCACATCCCTGCGTGCAGTGCTCGACCACATGATGACGGTGTAGTGGTCAAACACAGTACTGCAGGGACTCTGGTGTTTGGGGTGTCATTTGAGGATTTCTTGCTTTGCACTCTGCTGGGTTCCTGTGGCATTCTATGGGTGGTTTCCTCTGCTTTCCGCAACACTAAATTCTCATCAGATGCGCTTGAATGTCTTGACCAATCTCTGGGAACTCCATTTTTCTGTCTGCTTTTACAAAATCACTCTGTTGTCACTCTGTTTGCCTGGTAATAACCTGCCCTTAGTCATGTAGTAACATAGAGAATATTTATTATGTCAATGTCAGAGTTCTTTCTTCCTGTCATTTCTCAACTATCATCAAGGTTGTGCAGAGTGACCTCATGTCACACTCTGTACAGGGGGGGGGGTGAAACCATCCTCCTTCTCTCTTTCTCTCCCCCTTTCAATCTGTTTCTCAGGTTACCAAACATGAATAAGGGAGGAGCCTTGCATAGCCAACATGGACAACCCGTCCTCCCTACACATGCACACACACATATCAACCCCCCACCCCCACCCCCCTCCTTTCCTTCCCCTCTTCCACATCTCCATCTCCCCTTGGAGTGTGTGCATTAATGTGCAGGAGTGCAGCATCTTGCTGTGCATACACATGTACACTGCTAAATGACTGAGGCTGCAGAGAGGAGGTGGGGGGAAGGGGAGGAAACAGGAAGGAGGTTGGATGGGAGAAAAAGAGGTGGGGAGGGCAGAGGCAGTGAGTGTGTGTGTGTGTGTGTGTGTGTGTTAGAGAGAGAGAGAGATGGTAAGAGAGAAAATGGGAGGCAGCATCACCCACCCAGACTGGGAGGAGGGGAGGACAGACAGCGTGCTCGTCCCTCTAACAGACAGAGGTGGAAGGAAAGTGGGAATGAGAGACAGACGTGAGGGGAGAAGAGGAGCACAATGAAGGAGTGCCATTGTCCATCCTGGCAACACTGCCATTTCACCATCTGCTGAAAGAGAGAGAGAAAGAGACAGAGGAGGGAAGGGAAAAGAAGGAAGCCAAACGGAGGAGAGGATAGATGGAGAGGAGCTGCCGGCAGTGACTTTGTGAATTAATCGAGCGGAAGAGCGGATCAGTAGAGAAGCACGTTTTTCAGGGAGTGGACGGACGGAGAGGCAGAAAGAGGAAGGAGAGGACGAATGACCGGACAATCTGTGGCTGTTTAAACATTAATGTGGTTCTAATGTGAATATGGAGCCCAGCTTTAGATGAATCACCATGGATTATCAACTGTATGATCTTTAAACCAAAAAAAGGAACTATTTATGTTTTGCCATTCATGAAAAAAAGAAAGAACTTTTAGAGAAATTGAATAGAGTCACTTTATACAGAACAATTTTAATTACTTTTTCTTTTGTGTGAATATAGACTCTCTTTATGACTTCTGGTTTTCTATTCTCTATGAGCATAGGATCTATTCTGGATGTTATACAATTGTTATCTTTGTTAGCTGCTGCACATAATATTCAGGTTGTTTTTATGCAAGTTTTCTAAACATAAGTGTCGTCTTTAAGAAGTAAATAGTTAATGTAGTTTTTGTTTGTACTGTTATCAGAATGTCAGACATACAATTTTACTTTCTCTAGTTGGAGTCAGTGCATGCAGCCGACATGGGATGTCAACATTGATTGGGTTTTATGGCTGGCGCGACGCTGGAGAAAACTTTGATCATTTCCTGAAACCTATTGATCTTTCTAGGAGTCTGTAGTTTTTCCTCCTGTTGGATAAAAAAAAAAAAAAAAGTTCTAACGTGGAACCTTAGATGCAGCAACAAATTGCTGCCATGTGATTTGACAAAGCAGTTATCTCTTTGTCTGAAGATTTCTGCCTGTTGTCGGGACTTCACAGTATATATCCTCCGTAGGCATCTCTTTTAATGTCTGTTGCCATAGCAACGGGCGGCAGCTGCAGACAGAACACGATGTAAAGTTCTTTTTTCTTGTCTTATCTTTTAAAATTGGTGCTGTTCCATTAGGCAGTTGTATATATTTAGTAGATAAGAAAAATAGTCGACCTGATTAGTCCATGCTTGTGTGCAGTTTTTAGAGTTCCTTTCTTGGACAAGATTTTTTTTTTACTAGACAGTCTTTGTCTATGCGGAGCTTGGCAGTCTCCGAAAATCAGGGTTGTTTCAGGTCACCTGTCTCCCCCCTCCCCATCCTGTGTGTTCATCTTTTGCGAATCAGCTCAGCCCTGTTTGTCCTGATCTCACCTTTATCAACGGCAACTACCATCTTCATCAGTCAAGCTGATGTGCCATTATCAGGACTGGCTGGATAAATTAGATTATCTTACTGGTTTCACTTGTAGATATCACTCTGTTATCACTCTGTGCAGCTGCTTGGCCTCAAGGCCACTAATTACTGGTCATTAGTGTGTTATGTCTGTGACAATCTGTTCCTGTTACTGACTGTATGTAGGTGACTCAGGATTTTTCCTCATGTAGAGGGTCATCGCCTCTGCAGTCACCTGACCTACACTGTGTTCTGTGCACTAAAACATCCTCGGGCAGGGCGAGGGTTGACTCTGCTCATATAGCACTTCAGCACCCCTGTGTGTGAGAACACACCTGGAATTTCCTCTCTAGCGTTAACAACTCCATTTATGTCAGATCTTTTGCCTTTTTTAAAGTGCTAATTCTCTCTCTGGACTAATTTCTGGTTTTATTAGGGGTGTTACAGACTGTGTTGTTTGTTCTGCATGCTCTTTGAATGTCCAAATACTGGGTGTCTTTTGTGAATTTTCCAGCCATACTTCTTTACAGCTTTCTGGAGATCATCCCAGCCTGTCTGGCAGTGTTTCCGTGTGACTGGATTCTCCATGGTGCTTTTAGGCCAAGACCAGATGGATGACTAGCTAGAATTGTGGTGCTAGACTGGTGTAGGCGACTGTTCCTTTGCCATGCATCCAGCGCCCACTGCAAGCTGGTGCGCTGTACTTCAGACACAGTCAAGTTATGAAATGTTAATGTGTGGAAAAATGTTAGTTTTCGCTTGGCAACACTGAAACTTTGGTGCCAAATTTACAACCTTCTGTAAGTGGTTTAGGCAAGGTGTGTGTAAACCTTGCTCTCCTTTTCAAGGAGTAAAGGTCAACAGATTGTAGATATGACTAGTGCCTCAACAGCACTGAGGTGTAGGCCAGCCAGCTTGCTGCACCACTGTAGGTGTAGCCTTGCCTCCTACTGAGGTCAAAGTGCTACAGACTGTTTTGTTTGTGGGACTTTGGGTTGCAAGAGACTGTTAATGTAAACAGACTGTTGTTTGCCTTCTAGGTTGGACTATGCAGAATATGAGTATCTTGTGGTGTCTATACTGTTAGTAGTGGAACTGAGAGGTGACCTACTGCTTGATAAGCCCTGCCTTAGATAAGGAAGGAAACGGTTCCAGAGTATAACATTTGGCTTGTTTATATCATATCAGGCAGTGTTGATGCTCTTCTCTCAGGTAACTAACTGTAATCTGGGCTTGTTATTTGTACTAGGCAGTAATAAACTAACAGGGTAATTGTAGTTGTGCATACAGAGATCAGCACATCAACAGAGTGCAGTTTTATTTGAGCATCTCCCAGCAGCTGGGTGAGAGAGTTCATGTTCAACTTTGATGAGCCTCCAGCACCATTCAGGGAACCCTGGGTTGGGAGTTCAGACCAGACCAATCAGGTCTCATTACCATCACAACAAACCCACCGGTAGTCGTCATCAGCCAATGACCTACATTCTCCAGTGTTACATCACCACCGTGCTACTGCAGTGTGTGTCACTGTACCAGACACAGACAACATCTCAGACTCAAACTACCACTATCTAATGGTGCTCCTGAGAAAAAACAAAAAAACATCCTAACTGAGGTGGCCAGTTCTAGGGAACACACTTGAACCAAGGCAGCCTCACTTGTTTTAGCCATATCAGGATCTACAGTCAGGAATGGGCCCAACTCTGCTGGCCCAGTCTTAAGTACTAACTAACTTTTTTCTTTGTTTTCTACTTGTGTCTAAGTAGGTGACCATGCCTAACCTCTAGCCATCCCTAATCTTAAAGTTAGAGAGGCAGAAAGACAGGGATCACCATTAATATATTAGACAGAGGGACTGTTAAACAGGACAGCCTGGAGAACGGGCGAGCAGACGAGGGAGGGGGTAAGGGGGAGCGAGAGATCATCTGGAAGAGGAGAGAGGAAGTGGTGGCGCGGGAGAGGGCAGAGGCGTTGGAGAGACAGAGGCTGGCAGAGTATATTGTGTGGAGGAAGAGAGAGGACTTCCAGGAGAAGAGAGGAGACAGAGAGAAGGGAGGAAAGAGTGCGGAGAAAGGGAAAGAGGCTGCAGCAGAAGTGATCTGGAAGAAGAGAGAAGAAGAGGACGGAGAAGCAGGGAGGGAGAGAGCGAGGGCCATTCAGAGAGGACATGAAACCATTTGGAGGAAGAGAGAGAGAGAGTAAAAATGAACTTGATGAAAGATTTGAGAATACAATGCACTTGAAAAGTAGGTGTTAAGGAAAGTGTGCTGCCACCAGGAGTTGGAGACTAGCCATACATCAGTAAGCCTCCTCTCTTCTTTAGCAGCTCTGCGCTTCATTGAGTTCTGCAGGTGCTCTCTGTAGTATTGACCAATTGGAACTGTGTATTGTGTGCGTGCGCGTGTTGCTGCTGTGTTAGTGCACGCAGCCCCTTTGCGATCCCCTCGTTGGCTGCTAATAGGATTTTTATGGGCCCGTGTCAGGCAGGATAGAGCTGCCAAGGGGAGCCGCTTCACACATGCACGCATGTGCGCACACCAACACACACACATACACAGATAATCTAAGAGGTATTGTGAGCAGGGAAGGTTTATGCTGCCTCACACGTGTAAGCACATCACGTACAAGTACACACCCCTCAATGCTGTAAGACACATGCAAGGGGGTGTTGAGAGAATTCACTTGTTCACTGTTGATTCTCCATGGTGCTGCCGACAGCTGGATAACTGGCCCTCACTGAGTTGGAACAAGATATTCACAGATATCGTTTTACATTATGGCAAAAACACTGAGATGAACACTTTTTGTAGAGCTAAGATGATGATCTTATGATTTCATCAGTTCCTGGGAACAGAATGAACATTGAAGCAGAAGTGAACTGATGACAACATGATCTGCACTGGTGCACTAAAAACAAACTTTTTTCATCTGCATTCTACCATTAACTGGGACACCCCACTTCTCTGCACCTTTTTCATTCTGCTTTCATTTCTGGATAAAGCCGTTTCTAAAGCAGTTTGGTTTTGGCTGCCTGGTAATGAGTGGAGGACAGACAACCAGACAGATGGATGCAGCTCTTACACTGAGCAAGACAGACAGATGGCTGTGTGTCCTTTTAGGGAGAAACTTTGAATACTGAGACAAAGAGACGTTGATTGAATCACTAGAGCCTCTGTGGACTTGCACGAATATAAAAACTGACACTGCAGATTCATTATGGAGCTTGTCCCAAAAACCAAATACACCCACTTTCGGAGTGAATCGCTGAGCTCAACTGATGAAACAAACTCCAATCCATCATCGTTCCCTCCTTCCAGTCCTGCTACCCCGCTCACTCCCTCCCCTGGTTTACCTTCTTCTCTCTCTTCCTCATCTCTCACTCCCATCTTGCCCCCCTCTTCTCCCCGCCCGGCAGAGAACAGCCCCACCACCCTTTGTTCCTTCTTCCCTAGGATGGGATCTCTTCGTCTGGGCGTCTCTGCCACTCTTCTCCCAGGACTCAAGGCCTCAAACAGGCCGCAGCAACCTCAGGCGCCTGTTGAGTCCTCTGGGGACGACAGGAGCAGCTCTAGCTCCTCCCCTCCGCTTCATCACCCTGTTCCCCCTCTAACTGCTCCTTCTCCCCCTCCTCGACCTCCTCTGCAGGATATGAACCGGCTGGGAGGGGCGTCCAGGAGGGCACGGGTGGAAGGAGGGCAGCTGGGAGGAGATGAGTGGACGCGCCATGGCTCCTTTGTCAACAAGCCCACCCGTGGCTGGCTGCACTCCGACAATGTGGTCAGCACCACCGGTGTTTCCTACACTGTACGGGTAAGTAACTGGCACCCTCTCACTCATCCCTAACTGAAATATGTAATTACACATCTCTCTTTCCAGTCTTTGCATATATGTATATATATATATATATATATTTCAGGATCAAAAGATGTGACAGAAGGGTGTATGTATATATATATATATATATATATATATATATACACACACAAACATCCTTCTGTCACATTTTTTGAATCTGAGAATCTGACACTGCTACACCACTACTTATTGTGTTCAGTCTGTCCAATGGGACTGTGATGTAGGAAATGTCCGACGCTAATGTGTTGCCTTCCTGTTTCCTGGGCAGTACATGGGTTGCGTGGAGGTGCTACAGTCAATGCGAGCGCTGGACTTCAACACCAGAACTCAGGTCACCAGGTGAGACCACACAATGCTCGTCAGTCGCTGGCCTGCTACTTCTCTCATCTCAGCTCTTGTTTGCGCATGTGGGGGCGAGAAGGTAAAAGTGTGTTTGGACTTAGAAACAACGGATGGATACACTCACACACCACTCACTGCTCATATGTTGCTTCGTCTGCTTGCTTGCTTTCTTTTCCACTTCCACTCTCTTTTGCTTGTTTGCTTGTTTCTCTCTGTGTTAGTGTCTGACTGCATCTGCTCGTGTGTGTGAGTGTGTGTGTGTGTGTGTGTGTGTGTGTGTGTGTGTGTGTGTGTGTGTGTGTGTGTGTGTGTGTGTTTTCACGCCTGCAGCTCTCTCAGACCCTAAATTAGAATGTTCTGGAATCCTGGTGGTCTCCCTCTGGTTTCCGTAGTAATGTTTGTCCCTGTGGCAAAGACGAGTATTGTTGCCAGGGACGATAAATTCAATCACCCACTGCCAGATCTCATTTAATCCATATAATTGTAAGTCCGGGAAGGTGCGAGAGTTAATGACATGGTATTGTAACTCTTGCATGTTTTCAATGTTTCAGGGAGGCAATCTCTGTGGTGTGTGAGGCAGTACCCGGAGCCAAAGGAGCCCAGCGCAGGAGAAAGGTACACACCATGCACACTAGCACACACCCTTACAGGGCATTATTTATTTATATGGTTTAAGTGGGCAGCAGTGGGAAGGGTTTTCTGGATAAGAGCTAGATTTAGCTTGATTGTCCACTCTGTGGTCAGTTGGCTATTCAGTCACACACTCTCCCTCACACACACAGATCTTGATTTAGGCTGATTGTACACTTTTGCGGTTAGTGGGCTACTTGCAGGTAATGACCAATCACTCTCTGGTCTCTCTTTTCTCTCCCTCCATCATGTCACAAGGGAGGCTATAGAGGTAGAGTTGTAGCTCCTGTGGAGCCAGTGTCAAGCCAAATAAGCACTCCAGACTAGCAGACACAGCTGCAAGTGTGCTGTTTAAAGACTGTGTGTGTCTGTGCACAGTATTCCTGTAAAACTAAAAACACCCACCCAAACAGTTCATAAAACAGGTGGCTAAATCCAGCGCCCTGCTGCCATAGCAGGGTTTGACCAAGGAACGTCTGGCAGTGCAGGACACCAGACAAAATAGTTATAGAATGTAAGCTAGAATAGATTAAACTAGTCTAGTCCCTCTGATTTGGCTGGACTGAGGTTAATGTGGCTGAGCATGTGCATCCTGTTGTGATGCTGCCGTTCTCACACTGCACTCCAAATATTCCGGAGCAGATATGGATGAAAGCCATGAGAAGAAGGAGGATTGGGATAAACGAGCTGGCACAATAGTGCTGGCATGGTTCTGCGTGATGCTCTTGGCACAGCCTACAGTATGTGAACTGTCCCGTCTACTCCCCATTGGTCACAGTTGGCCTTCGAGACAGGATCATTTTCAAAATTGCAGCTGTTCTCCCACTCCCACACACACAGGCATTTCCACACATACACCCACAGGCTCATGCACAGGCAGGGAGCACTCACTGGAGTATCGTGCCTTGTTGAAGTAAAAAAACATAAAACCCTGTAGGTTTCTGTTTGTGAACGTTGTTTGTATTTTACTCATGGACCATATCCCTCTCTTTTGCAGCCTTCCTCACGCTGTCTGACGTCCATCCTGGGGAAAAGTAACCTGCAGTTTGCTGGCATGACAATCAGCCTCACCATCTCGACCAGCAGCCTCAATCTGTTGGCCTCTGACTGCAAACAGGTTAGACTGAAACCAGCTTACCCCTGAAGTTACTGTTGCGTGTATTTTTCTCAAAAGCTCTGTTGGTGTTTGGGAGATTTGTCCCAGAGACTTCACTGTGAGTCAGTGATGCATCTGATTGTTAGAGCTCTGTTTTAGCCGGAGGTATGTTTGGTATCCTGAGTGCACTTAGCTGGTGCATTTTACTGAAGAAGAGTAAAGCTGAGGATTTCTCTGCTTGAGGGATTTCTTGTGGTATTAAGGATTTTAAAGACTTTTTAAAGATCAACTTTAGAAGGGCAATTTTAATATTTAAATGAAAATGTAAATTATTTTATTTTCATCACCCCCATTTTATTGTAAATATTTTTTGGAGATCTTTTTTGAGATCAAGAAAATATCTTCCTAATCAAAACCTGTGTTTTATTTTTGTCATTTTGTCATCAGAGCAATGTGTCTTATGACCGTTTGTGACATTCAAGGGATGCCCAGATAATTTTAGAGCTTCTCCACTTTGTTTTTCCTCATTTGCTCTGGATGATGCACAAATCCCTCTTAACCATCGTCTTCATTCCTGCATCACCACAGGGCAGGATGTGATCCTCCTCCTAGACCTCTTATGAGTTAATAGCTACTGAACGATGTTTATTTCTTCTGGGAAATGGCATACAGTAGTGCAGTGCATACACATTAACACGTAGCACAAAGCAACATGCCGTTCACATACACTCATTCACAAATACAGCCCACACATTGTGCAGAGAGCATTAGCAAGTGTTGATGCTGTTATTGATCTAACATGGGTGGTTGTTGCCGGCTGTTAAAAAGGTGTTCCATCCACGCTTAGTTTTTATCACTGCTGCAGTTGATGGTGCTCAATGGAGGAAAAAGCACTTTTCTCAGTAATTATTCCACATTTGTCTCTCCATCCACATGCTTTCATCTCACTTCCCACATACTTCATGTCACCCACATGCTCTTCTTCTTTCTCTCTCTCCTCTGTCTTTCTTTCTCTCTCTCTCTCTCACTCTCTTTCTTTTTCTCCACAGATAATCGCCAATCATCACATGCAGTCCATCTCCTTCGCCTCTGGAGGAGACCCAGTGAGTCACCCAAAGTCAGCTCAAATCTCACTCTGGACATTTTCCATCTTTCTTCCGCCTGCATATCCTTCCTTCCTGTCCTCTGTCATTGTCTATTCTTATAAATACCACTTGCTCCATTGCTGCCTCGCTGGTTTGCAGTCTTCTCCTCCAAGCCTGATCTCATTACTTCCTGTTATCTCTCTTTCAGCTCAGTATATGTTTTTAACTTCTGCAGCTTTGCTTTATCTCTTTCCTCTTCATCGTCGTCTTCTTCTTCTTCTTCTTCTTCCTTTCAACCTCTCTATCCTAAACCTGCCCTTCACTTTTTCCTCTTATCGATTTTTGTCCCCTTGCCCTCTTCCCCTAACTGTCTACCCCTGTCTCCCTCAGGATACGGCTGAGTACGTAGCATATGTGGCCAAAGACCCAGTCAACCAGAGAGGTGAGCAGAAACAGCAAAATGACACCTCCACTCAGACAGCATCTGCCAGTAGGCTGCTTTTTGGGGCTGTTGGTTTGACCATAATCCTCTGATGCATGAGTTGCAAATCTCTCTACACTCACTCTCACTGTACGGTGAAACAGGCTGTGAGATTGCACTTTCAGCATATACTGTAAATATAAAGGTGAACAAGGCGTTTTATTACAATATAGATTAATCCTATTAAATCAATGAAATGGCTCTATTCATTTCTTATTTCCCTCTGAGTTTTACACGCTGCCTCCTGAAGATATTACAGAGCCAAGAGTGCAAACCAAGAAACAGTACATTTACTGCTTAATAAGCATCACAAGTAACAGGGATATTTTGGATTTTTTTTTTGGCAGCACCTGCTTTATTTGTGCTTATGAGCTATATATATGAACACATGGCTTGATTTTCCAAGCAATAATAAACACACTCACAGAACTGGGGACCGACTGAAAAAAATATACAGAAATGCTTGTTCCTACAACAGTCAACACCACTTTAAATATTATTAATGTTATTCTTGTAATTTGAGGGAAAATTGCAGGGAGTACACTGGATGACATGCACTCCATTTCAACATTTTCATATTTATCTAGATGACTGCATATTTCCCACAAGTACATGTTGCTGCAGCTACTGTATCTTCATTTAGTGACTCATTTGTGCGTGCTCTCTTTCAGCATGTCATATCCTGGAGTGCTCAGAGGGTTTGGCCCAGGAAGTCATCAGCACCATCGGCCAGGCCTTTGAACTACGTTTTAAACAGTACCTAAAGAACCCACCCAAACTGGTCACCCCTCATGACAGGTAAATGTGGGCATCTTTGCTCTGCGTCTTTGAGCCCAAAACAAGAGCTTGTGTTTGTATTTTTCCACCCATCATTTGTTTTTGTATCTGCTTTTATATCGCCACTTTCTCTCCCAGAATGGCTCCGTTTGACGGCTCTGCATGGGAGGAAGAAGATGATGAGACTGCTCCGCCTCCTGATGTCCCTTACTATAATAATTTCCCTGGAAAACAGCCTCCCCCTGGTGGACTGATTGACATGAGGACCCGCCCAGGGGCCACGCTGGTGAGACAAGAGCACATAAATACAACAGGAGGATGAAACATACTCATACACACGCTTCAACACATCCAAACACTGACAGCACTGCAATTAAGAGATGATACACTTTTAAGGAATCTACTGACTATACAGTATGTGTCAGAAATGTGTCATTTTTGAGCCAGGTAAAAAGGCAACTGTAACCCTGCTCTGTTTAATATACACAAATCAATATTGACCTTGGTAACCCTTTGAGTTGGCCATAGAATGAATTTATTTCAATAGGTCCACATGGTGCAGTGACTCATGATTTGTTTTTGTGCCTCTGTGTTTGCAGCCTTATGGACAGCCAGGTCAGAATGACATTCACAAGCAGCCTCTGCCGCCTCTACCAGGTGAGATCTGTCTCTGCCAGTCTGTCTGCGTCTCTCTCGCTCTGTCTGTCATTCAAGCTGAGGCTGAGAGGGAATGACTCAGGCTATCATTCAGGCACAAAATAGAGAGATTAAACAACAATTTTTCCTCGCCTCTCTTGGATAACTAGTTATTTCCCTCAGTATGGAACACTGCTCATTCATAACGGCTATGCGTCAAATTTGTATATAGGACTGCTTGTGGTCAGTGCCACAACTCAAAAATGGTGGGTATTTTGACTGGATTTGTCTAAACCCACAGATTATCCCTAACTGAGAAATCAGTCACACTTTTTCTCCATACTCTTGTCTTTGTTGTTTTTATCTTGTAAAAGCTGGTTACCATGCCATTCAGTACGAATAGCTAATATGAGACCTGGGAAGTGCCAGGATTATTTATTATTTTCTGTTTTGAAGTGGGTGCCAAAGAAGGGGGACGGGAACTGTTTGATGACCCTTCATACGTCAATGTGGATAAACCCCGCCCCCCAGTTGCAGCAAATGGAAACGCTCACAGAGACGCTTTTGACATGAGTAAGTGTCTTACCTGGTTTATCTATGCTTCTGTGTTAATGCGTTGTTGGGAATATCATCTCAGCTTGATGAATCCATCTGAAAATGAACTATCTTAAAAAAAATGAAGTGCAAATGACTGAGTTGCTTGCTGGGAATCTATATAGTGAAAGACAATGTCCTGTAAATGACTAAATGTGGCTGTTGTAATCAAAGTGACCAAAATTGCTGGTAACTAAAATGTGCAATTACTTGACCATGAGGCAAGCATAAGGGTTAATCACTGCCTAAGGAGATGAGCAGAATAGTGTGTGCTTTACATTCCATATGACGGGCTAATTGAGGAGTGGAGTTGCCCACAGAAGGCAGCCTTGGAGGGAGATAAGGGAATTAGAGTGGCTTTGTCCATTACAGGGGCATTTTATGGAAGATGATTGGTTGACTGGGTAAAGCTTTTCACATTAAAGACACAGTACATTATCAGTGTACAGTATAGCACACATCTGTCAGAGAGCATGTGCTTTACTAGGACATGGTCCAATCATTTTTGTTCTAAATAAAAATGCAGACCATAGTAAAAGCAAAAAATGCATTTGAGAGTTACATCAGAGAAATACAATATTACAAATGTGTATCTGGATTTTTTTAAGAGCCATTTGATGATGCCTTGGGGGTCTCTGGGCACGGTGGCCCGAGCTCAGTGACAGCAGCGCCTCCTCTGGTGCAGCAGTTGCAGTGTGAGGCCTGGTTCCATGGTAGCTTAAGTCGCAGGGAAGCGGAGAGGTTGCTGACCCGCGATGGTGACTTCCTGGTGCGGGAGTCTGGGACCACGCCCGGACAGTACGTCCTCACAGGACAGCAGGGGGGTCAGCCCAAACACCTGCTACTAGTCGACCCAGAAGGAGTGGTGAGTCAGGGTGGGAGGAAGAGATCACAAGGGCAAAGGGGAGGGAGAAGAGTGAATCGGCAAGGGACATTTTTAGTTAGTGTTTTACTAACAAATGATTATATTGGTGTGTGGTTGAACTGGTCATTGATATATATTTTTCATCTTCTAGGTCCGTACAAAAGACCATCGGTTTGAAAGTGTGAGTCACTTGATCAGTTACCACATGGACAACAGGCTCCCCATCGTATCAGCTGGAAGCGAAGTGTGTCTGCAACAGCCAGTTGAGCGCAGGGCCTGACGTTCCACAGACCAATGAAATACTCCACCAAATATACACACACTCCCACTGCAAATCAACACAATACATCATATGCTATAACACACACAGCAACACTACACTCAACACACTCAAACATACACAACAGTACATATGCACACACACAAAGCAAAGAAAGCCAAAAAAAAAGAAAAAGAAAAAAAATCACCAGTTTCTCTGCAGAATCACTTAATTGCTGCTGTTGCCACATGTTCCTGTCCTTTCTGAAAGCCAAACTGTGATATGCAGTCCCTCCTCGACCCCAACGACTATCAGGCGCATCCCTCCACAACGGAGAAGTACTGCTGCAATTTCTCAACAGCCTACTGTGAACCAGGGAGGAACCCTTTCCTTATTTCAGAACGGGGCAGAAAACAAATGCAATTTTTTTTAAAGAAAAAAAATCTTAACATTCGATTATGAAAAACAAAAAAACAGAACACTTTACTAATACAAGGAATTGTGTACAAAAAAATAATGGAACAGAAGAGTGAAGAAAGGAACATAAATGGGACATGGAATCGGATTTTCTGTGCTTTTTAAGCATGTGTTCTTTCATTCAGGGGAAATGATTTCCCTCCTCAGACTGTCGCTGGAGCGTATTAGGCAAAACGCAAACTGGATGGTAATGGTCCTTTGTTGTAGAGACTGAACCCGGCTCAAACACAAACACTCCCTTCGGGTGTCACTTGAGTACTTCAGCAGCAAACAAGACTTTGACATGATTCTGCGTGGTGAATATGCATAAACGAGTTTGCTTCCAATCTAATCAGGAGTGTCACCTTACCCCCACCCACTCCCCTATGAAAGACTTTTGAACTTTGACCCCTGGAGTGATAAAGAAAGCCTGTATGCAAAACTGGGACTGCTATGCCAATGACCATCATATATGTTTTTGTTTTTTTTTTCCATCTGATATCTTGGGACTCATTTAGTGATTGGACATTAGGAGTTCAGGAGGATCTAAGCGGCTGTTTGGCCCTAATCCCTCTAAAAAGACAGATACACGTTCACCTTTACTCCACACACGGGCTGCACCACCTGTCATGCCAAAGAACATGAACTTGGTCGCTAACAGCAGAGGAAGCCATGATAATTATCAACAGTTATTTATCTTGTGTGCTTACAGCGGTGGGAACTTATTGAGAAAGACATGCACATAAAAATAAGCCTGTTTTAGATTGAAGAAGAATCTGGATTGTGCCTGAATACATCATCAAAAAGGCAATTTCTTTTTTTTCTTTTTTTCTTTTTTTTATAAAGTGCATTGATGTCACCCACAAACACAATAACTACTACATTTTGAGAAGCATAGACCAGATCATTTTGACCTATTGCTTTTCTGCTGACACCTTAGTATGTGTTTGCATTGACAATCTATGGGTTATATCTTTACAGAGTATTCTGTGAAGAAAACTGAAAGCAGAGGAGAGTTGTTCGAGGAGACCCCTTTAAACAGTGGCCAATGATGTGTTGTAATGTTGAGCAGTCTAAGCAATGAATTTCCCTCTGCAAAAATGATGCACAGTGTGTAATAGTAACCGCTTTGGTAATTTTTGTGTATTGTGATGTTGCTTTACTTTATAATCACTTGAGGGAATCATTTTTAAAACCTTGTATGTCAAATGAAGTGGGTCCGGGGTAACTGAACATGAGGACATACATGCTTTTGGAGCATTGCTAACGATGAAATGTTAAGCCAAATGCTGCCCTTCAGTGTGCTGTTTTCATATACTGTCAAGGATCTGGAGGGAGAAGTTCACACTATAGTTTTCTCCTTTCCTCTTCCTCCTCCCTCAATCCATGGTGTTGTTTTTTATATCTTTTTAATCGTGCCTTGTTTCTTCAATGCAGTCACGTCACTTCAATGCAGTCACCTTATGTACTTAATTCTAATGTAGTCGACTACAGGAGAATCTTACACAAGCCTCTCAGTTAAACAACAAAGACTCTGCAAAAATGACACTCCAGTAAACACACACAAACAGATCCAGTGATGGCAATCTCCTCTGATGCACATTCTTGCATTCAGCTTATAGTCACAGATACTTGATGTCACCAGGGGGGGGGGGGGGGGGGGTTTCCTGAGCATCTGTAAATAACATCAGTTTTTTGACTGTTCAGCTTAGTATCAGATTATTGTTTCCATAGTTGTATATTTAAAGACTTATTTAATAAGTAACACCGAGCCAGACACCACAGCACTGAGGTAGCTCTTAAAGCCAACTGAACTTGTCAAAGAGATTGTGGCCAAACTCCTGAAATACGAGAGGGGATCTTTCAACTTAAACCTTAACTGTCAACTAGTCCTCATACCCTGTAGTGGGCTCACATGTAATCTAACATGCACACGCATACCAGAGTGACAGCTGGGTCAGTCAGACACTCACACTCTGCCTGTTTGGCTGTTTGTGGGTTAGAGATAGGAAAATCAAGAGCTTGAAGTCCTGCTATTGATGTGTGCGCCTCTTGTAAGTGTGCGTGCATGTGTGTATGTGTGTGTGTGTGCTGGAATAGACCCACCTGACCCTCTGCATCATTAGTGACCTCGTCCCGTGTTAACATCGTTCATCACAGTTGCCTTTGTTGCATGAAAATCCTTTCAAATTTTTCTCATGTTTGTTGTTGGTGATGGTGATAGTGTTGATGATGCTGTTGTACTTTTTCATTTGTGTTTTTTGAAAGCCAAAGGTTACTTTCAGATAGTGTGCACAGATATTGATTTTTACTTTATATATTTCTGTTTTAATACTTTTTTTGTTTTTAGGGAAACATGTCTGTTTACACCTGTATCTGAAAATATAGATTGCATATATAAATACATATATCATTCATCTCTCTTTGTGAGTTTGCCTTTTGATATAATTGTGAATTTCACCTGAATATTTATCACCTAGTTGGGTAGGCTTTTTAGAGATCCCTTTATTTTCTCTATCAAAATACACAAAAAAAACTGATGGAAAATTAAACAACACAGCACACACCGCTAGAAGATATGATCACCTGTCACAGACTGTTCTGAACAAAGAATGAGATGTAGTGCAGGGGTGTATTGGAGCTGCTGGAACTCTCCTGTTTGTGAACAGATGAGGCTGTAACAGAAGGGGGCTGATTCAGGGATTGTTAGAGCTCAGAGAGAGTCGGTGTGGGGGGTAGTATACAAAAGAGGGGAGCAGTGCACAGCAAAGGTAAACAAGGCCTTTAATCAATCAGTGAATGTTTGAAAGCAGGGAAGAGTCTAGAAAACTCAGGATGTGAAAGGAGGTGACCTGCAGTTCATATAGGAGGTTATAAGTAGAGGAGCTAACTGTGCCAGGAATACGGAGCAGACCTCAGCTGTTGCACGAGCCCGGTCCAATCCCATTTGTCAGAGCTCTCCTCCTGTTCTCATCGACTGCCCTCCTTCTTGCCTCTGCCTGATCACTCCCTTTCCTCACCGGAGCAATGCATCCCCAGCGTCCTCTTCCCCAAGCCATGCCTTCCTCCTCTCTGGGACAGCACCTGCGGGACATGGCCATGGGTCTGGGACGAGGCAAGAACTTCTTGGGAGGAAACTTTGCCTACAGTTTCATCCAGTCAGTTAAGGAGTGCCTTTATTTCCTTCTCTGCTGCTGGTGCATCAAAGAGATCCTGGACTGACAGACTGAGTGAGAGTAGCTCAAGTGGTCATTGATTTTCCCTGTTTCTCCGTTGGCTCCTATAGTGTAATTTCAACCAGCTTTTGTTTCATCAGAAATGGAGCGTTTGATCAGTGGTGCTGGCAAAGCATTGGCAAGTATGAGTCTTGTCTCATATGACAACAATTTACCACTTCAGTAGCCTACATAGTGAATCAAAATCTCTCTAATGTATATAATGCAATTACCTACAAAAGAAGAGGCTCTCGATTTTAGAAAATGTCAATTTCATTGAGGAGTAGGTTTACTAAATCATAAAACTGTTTAATGCACTTACACACAGATAATGTTTTTATTTCTGTTTTTTCAGGGTCTATGAGATGCTCCTCTTGGGTTTTCAGGAAGCACACTGGCACATTTCCAGCTGCTACAAATGTTCATAGTTTTCTGAATTCAACCCTGTTGATCTGAGATCTTGAGGAATGGCACCCCTGATGTTCACTGTACAAGACAAACTGGTGTGGCAATAAATAAAGGAACTAATGAATAGAAAAATATTACCTTTATGTCTGAATTTTTGTTCATTTTTTTAAAATTAATTTGATAGTTAACATATACTGTTCAGCTAAAAAAAGAAGAGAAAAAATCACTTGGTTTACATGTCACACATGTACTCTGGTAGCTTTTATGTGCCTTCACTGAGATTTTATGTCTTGTAATTATTCAATTTGACAGTTTGGAAAGTTGCGTCCAATTCATGATTTATGTATTTCACAAATATAGGATACATTTCACAGGCTGTTTTACATTGGAAAGGAAGATACTGCGACCTAAAATATCAACCTGGAATAGACCTGAGCTTGTGGACCAACAGTGGTTGATGCTGAGGACTGGGGGTGTTTGAAAAAAACATTTATCACCTGCATGTGTCAATCAACTTGGAAGCTTTCCCTGAGAAGTATAGCGACGCCGCATTGCTATTGGTCGAACTGGATGGAAAGGGGCGGGACCAGAGAAAACACTGCCCGTGATTGGACGAGACGCGTGTGGATCATGCAAGTTCAGGAGGCATGTTCTAAGTTCCCAAGTTGGATGCGAAGACTCACAAGTGTGCCGTGTGTGTGACAGACTCTGGGGTCTGAAGTAAAGCAACCGTCCACGGTAAGAACCACCTGAATTTGGATGTAACTAACATTTACTTTTATTGCAAATAACAACGTCTGTTCTGTTGTTTTTTTTACTTCCATTGCGTCGCAAACGTCGTTTCACTCACCTTTTCCTGGTTGCTCGATTGACTGTTGTGACAGAGAAAGTTTTAGCTTAGGCTTTTAATGTCTAGTGCTAACAATTGTCGTGTAAGTTGAAACCTTAAGCAAATTATCTTGCTAACACCGGCCGTTAGCACGTTTAAGAAGTGACTTTTCATTGTTTAATGTGGCGTTAAGTTTTTTTCCCTGAGCCCTTCCCTGTGGGGCATTTCCTGTCACAGGCGTCAATATTTGTCTGTAAACAAAATATTTTGATAAACTGCGTTGTTGGTGATGCTGTGTGTGAACTGCTGTGAACAAGCTGGTTATGGTTCCTCCACTGACAGCTTAGCATTGCTGTCCTAATGGCCTGTCCTGTGGTATATTCTCTTGACCTTTTTTGGTGTTTTTTCCCTGCTGAGAGAAGATGATCAGATTAGGCCTGCAGCTGTAACTATATCTTTGGCTGTATTTTTCTCAAGAAAGAAAAAAAAATGCATGGACTTATATATTTCCTTATGCAATTACTTTGAGGATATAAAGAGATCAGGCAGGGTGTCAAGTGTCTGTAAACATACAAAGTTTTAACCCATCCTCCCAAAGCTATGGCTATGTAGGTTAGATTAGTTGGTGCTCATGAAGATCAAATAGTAGTAAAGTAGTAAAAGGCAGTGAAAATTATCTTTTGCTGTTAAAAGCCTTTAGCATTGTGGTGCCTTTAAAATAATCCTTTTAAAACTGTCCTTAGAAAACATTACTGCCTCTGTTGTGTTCCCCATGGCCATCTTCTGCATGCTCCCTCTTCCTGTCTCTGCTCAATCTCTTGGTAGCTATATTTAGCTGGTGTCTATTTAAGCCATTCCACTATATGCTCCACAATGCTCCTTGGGCCCTAGGCTAGATTCAGTAGACTTCTCTTGGGAGGCACTCGATTAGGAGACCTAAATTGCGGAGCTGGGAGAGAATTGAATTTGGGGAGCGAAGTGTGTCATTACCTAGACAATGTGGTGTTAACCAAAGTGGTTCATTCTCTTTGTGTTCACTGATGAAAGCCAGACTACACTTAATAAATATGCATATCTGTTTCATCATCCTCTGCTGTTTGAAAGCAAGGACTTTATAAAGATCTAATACCTGACACTTGCATCTGACCAGGTGGTAAAATGGAAATGTCCACCAGTGTTTAAGAAGTTTTGTTGTAGACACATTACTACAGAGGTAGACAAAAGGAAAATGGTTCCACCGAGTCTTTATCTTACTGTAAAACTTGTAATTCTTATGCAGTGTACAAATATACAGTATACAGTTGCAATTTGGCAGTTTGTAGACATCTATTCAACAGACCAGTAGCTTTGAAATGGACAGCCTCTATTTCCAATAATGCCGGCCTTAGTTACCCATGTCTCTGCCAAAACATTTCCCCGCAAACCCTAAAGCCAGGGTGATCAAAAGGCCCACAACACACACAAACTACTAATGAAGAACTGAATGGTCCCGGGGAATGAGACTTCCTGCACACATACACACGCATGCACACACATGCACACTGACAGCAATGTGTTAACACCACCTTACAGTAGGTCCTTTATTGGCAGAATGGGTGAGGCTGAATAGCAAAGTCATATATTCAAATCCTGTGCATGTGTACAAAAAAGGATGTAAATTTCTTAAAGCTGCAGAACTCACACTGACACCCTAATTGTGCAGTAATGGCAGGCCTCTGAACAACACACCGGCTCTCTTGGGGTTGTTAGCTGTCGCTTCCCTAAGTTTGATTCAGAGGGTATAAAGGCACAGAGGAGTGGGGCCTTGATTTGGTTTTGTCTCTGTGAACTAAACCACTATTAATCATGTAATTGTTCT
Organism: Seriola lalandi dorsalis; assembly: GCF_002814215.2. Taxonomy (NCBI): domain Eukaryota; kingdom Metazoa; phylum Chordata; class Actinopteri; order Carangiformes; family Carangidae; genus Seriola; species Seriola lalandi. The sequence goes on from NW_019524929.1 coordinate 357,382, forward strand.
GTATGTTCTTCTTGTGTTGCAGGAGACAGGCAAAGCCTCTAGGGGGCCATGTCTGGCGGCAGCAGTGCTAACAACAGCTGGACCATCCTCACTCCTGAGGTATCACCACACTGTAAAGAGCATAGGAAAACGACCTCAATGAAATTGCATTATTTTAAAAAAAGAAAACTCCTTGTCCCAATTGATTTTCTTATAGGTCACCTGAATATGAAGTAGGTTTCTTTAATAAGACTGTCTGTGTTTCTTGCCTTTTTCCAGATTTAACTGTTATTCAGAAAGTTAAACTGGCTTTTTGAAGCCCACACCCATGCACATGTATACACATACTGCCTTGCTCAATGGCACTTTGGCAGTAGCTATTATTTACGAGAGTTATGCGCATCACTTCTGCTGCTCAGAAACAATCAAAAAATTGTAGATTGAAGACTGAATGTTCCGATTATCTCGTCTGTCTGTTTGCGTCCTTTGACTGTCTGGTGCTTTTCTGTTTGTCCCAGGAGACTGTCGCTGAAACCCTGAGGCCTTTGGCAGAGGGAACAGAGCACCATGAAGGCAGCCATACATCTGCAGCAGGTGTTTTTCAGAATAAAGTTGAGGATTGTGGGATCATTAATGGCACAGGAAAAATGTACAGCTTTGTCAAATAAAGCAGAGAAGTAAAAGCGAAGTGGAAAACAATGTACCACATCACCACTTCTCGTCATTCTGCATATGCACACGGGTGTCCCAAGTCAGAATGGCTTCATTTCAAAAAATGTTGCTATAAAAGGTTCATCTCTTTGTCTCCTGTGTCTGTGTTTGATGAGCCAGGCTCTGGAGCAAACCAGCCTGCAGAGGGTGAAGCATCTGCAGCGGGGTCCCCTGTGGAGGCGCACCTGGTAAGACAGCAAAACCCATCTTTTTCTATCATGTAGTATTTGTTACACAGCCTAGCTATGATTGGCCAACAAAAGTGTTCTGATGTCTTTTATTTTGTGACTATACCATACTTTGGGTGCATACATTCACTCATATACTCATAGGATAATCACTACATTTAAACTGCTTGTACCATAGCTCCCAGGAGTACTTAAATGTGATTGGCCAGAGCTTATGTAGCCACATTATCACCCCTCTAACAAAATATTTATACCTGGAAGATGACTCACTTCAGCTGTTACCAGGCTACAGCTTCTTGATGGAGTTATAAAAGAATGATCTCTCTCTAACTTTCCAGTGCCAACACAAAGTTTCTATTTAAAGAAATTTAGAAAACAAGAGAGAGCTCTTATTTAATCATTTAGCAAGGGCTTTATGAAAGACTGGTGCACAAAATGCAGAACCTCAGAGACCTAGTTCATATATGTTTTGTAAAGTTAAAGGAATAGTTCAACATATTGTGAAATGCACTTATTGACTTTCTGACAGAGAGGTAGATGAGAATATCAACACCACTCTCATGTAAAACTACTCTCTATGTAGTTTGCATAGCTTAGCGTAAAGACCGGAAACTGCTGGCCTGGTTCAGCTTTATATTTACACTACAGTGGTATTAACATATCACATCCAACTGACAAAAACTTTGTTTTTGGATTATGTGCTTTGCTTGAGTTTAAACCAAAAATGCTAGAATATAGGGTGCCCTAAAACCTTTGAGTGACAGGGTTATACTCTAAGGGATTTTAATGACCTGATTCTAGGTATCAGAAGAAAAACCAGCAGCACTAAGTGGAGGCACAAGCACTGAGCAGCACACCTCCGTGCCCACCGCCATCACTGATGCCCCTGTTCCCACTTCTTTGGAAGTCTCCAGCAGCTTAGTTCCTGGCAGTGATGCACTCAGCCGGTCAGAGGGCCTACCCGAGGGGCCGGCACAGTCCAGCCCTGACCCCGATTCATTCTCTGACTCCTACTCCCACATAACCCCCTCCCCTGATGAGCCCCCAGCGTCATTGCTGAGCACAGAGACTCTGGGAGGGATGGAGTTTATGCAAGAGGAAAAGAGGCTTGCACAGGAAGGAACACTGCATTCATTAAATGGGGAGGAGCTACATCAGGAAGAGGATGAGACAGACCTGTCTCCAAGGATGACTGATTTAGGGAAACAGGCAGGTATGAACAGCAACACTCTGGTCATTATTATATTAATATTAAAACCTCAGCACCAGTTTTTGTTATGTATATGCTGTTATAAACATGACAAAGATCGTCATGTGGTATGCCTGTATCCTCCCCTTTCTTTTTTTGGAGACTAAGCCATATGTACTATTTGTGTTTGAAGTGTACTTGGTGGACCAGCTGGTTATGGACTTGTTCAGTATCTGGGCCAGGAAGTTGTCTGGAGAGGCTGTGGTTGGTATGAGGAAGGGAGCATGATGTGACAGAGAAACTCTTATTTGCATGACACCCTGCAGAAGTAAATTGGCTTCAGTGGGACTGGGACCTCTAAAGTTTTTTGCAGTGTGGCGTTTTTGTCTGCAGCTCTTTGTCTCACTACAGCATTACAGAAATTAGTCTTCTTTTGCTCTGTTGTGCATTCTCTTATACATTATTTGTTTAGCAACTAGAGTTCAGTGTCAGTGAGCGTGTCTTTGCGGTACTTGTTTATAGCACCATCGCTCTTTAACAATAAAATGGGATGCAGATAGTTTGGAAAGTTTAAAGACTGTTGTTTCAAAGTGCCAGAAGTTCCAAATTTAAGCGTTTGAATCACTTTATGCAGTTTAACGGAAAATAAGGAATGGCAATGGAGCAAATTAACCAGTGTGCCATGCACAGCAGAGCCAATAAAGAAGCAAGTCTTACCTCCCATGAGGAGTTTTGTCCTATACTTCAGGATCAGACCAGTTACAGCACCATACCTGCTGTGCAATCTAATATCAGCTCTCTGTGCAAGAGCAAATTTGTGCCTAACAATGTGCAACAGCTTTGCTTTTTAAAAAAAAAAAAAAAAAAAAGTCAGAAAATGAAACTGTCTAATGGATACCCACAAAGTAAATGATCCGCTGTTTTCACCGTTTATGTTTTCACCGTAAAGCAAGGTAATTGTCAAGATATACTTCAAAAACAGCTCTTTATACTCTTTCCTTTACTGCTTAAGATTCCCCTGTGGATTCAGAGGTGGGTGAGGAGAGGGCTGAGAGGACGGAGGAGGAAGGAGAGTCAGAGGTGAGGAGGAGGTCTCTCTTAGCAGCTCTGGAACGGATCGGGAGGGCAGAGGAGGAAGAGGAAGGAGAGGAAGAGTTTCAGCTGCCACAGCGAGAGGAAGACAGCGGGTTCTCTGTGAACAAGTGCATCCTTGGTGCTGTCATTCTGCTAGGCCTCGGCACCATCTTTTTCTCAGGTAAGCATCACCATTTGACCTGTTGAGAGGGTAAACATCCCTTCCCAATTCCCATGTTATTTTAGATGGATTTTTTTACGATGTTAAAGTAAGGTTTGATAGAGGAAAGTGGTGCTAGCAGTGGATTAGATAAAGGGTACTTTGAGACTGAGGTGTGTTATACCTGCAGGTGTCTTCATGGACCTGGATGAGGGTAGGTTTGTGTGTGCATGAGTGAGTTCTTTCTTGCAGCATGTGTTTGTATGTGTGAATGTGCATGCAGGAAAAAAATAAAGTTTTGCATCTGACACTTTTTAAAAGTAAGCCTTCAAAGCTCTGCATGCTTTTGAGGGAGAGAGTGATTTAGGCACCTTTGCGTGATTTGGTTAATTTTTTTTAGGCTTATTTGCTGTTGGTAAATGAAAACATCATGAAACACCACATCAGCACAATGTGTCCATGTCTTTTCTAGTTAAGTTTTAGGTTTTTATGATTTTTTTCTTAGCATGAACAGTGTAACATGTTGCAGGAACATTGAGGATGAGGCAAAAGTCGGTACAGAAAATTAGCTAAATTGGAAATACAAGGTTTTCAGCCAGCAATGAATACATTGTTCCTAATCTTTCCTTTGGAAATGATGCAGTATGTATGCCTTTACTCAGCAACACACATTTTATTGCCTTGGTTTTTTGTTTGGGTGGGTGTCACTTTTTTCAGTAATAAGCAATAGAGTGTAGCTTCTGCTTGTGTTCTTTGACTGAGTATTATAAATATCGAAATAAAGCTTTGCATAATGATTTGCAGAGAGTGACTATGGTACCAGGGAACTGAAAGATTCAGAGGTTCCACGAAAACAGGTCAGTCTGACATGAATTTTTCACTTCTTTTCTCTCCCTCTACTCTAACTTTCACTCATTATGCCATTTTCTGTATAAGGACAATGAGCACCGCAGCATTAAGGTTTAGTGTGATATGCTCAGTAGGAGACCACCCACAACGCTGGCAGCATTACTGCTATTGTCTACCAACTGTGTTTCTCTGGACTTTTGTTCTTTCCAATTTCATCAACACATACTGTTCTCTCATTTCCTGACTACTTTGTCTGGCAATAATGATTCTGAAAAGTCCTCTAAAGCCTTGCCATTGTGTTGCACTGCATGTATAATTTGTTGACAGGAGTGGCTTAATCCGGAGGTTCCTCCACCCCCAGTAGATGCTGACAGTACAGAGCTTCTAAATAAGTTAGTCAAAGGGAACCAGCATATTTCTGTGCTACAAGCCCAACTTCAGGTGCGACTCCATTCTGTCTCTCACTTTATTCCTCCTCTATATGTGTGTGCAGAATACATAAACTATTTGTATGAGTGTGCATTTAAAGGTGTCACTGAGTGTGTAATATTCTCACCGGGCCGTCTTTTCCTGTTCTTTTTCTTTAAACAGGCACAGGGAGAAGAGCTAAAAGTAGCCAAGGGACAGGCAGCAGAGGGAGCAAAGGAGCGGCTGCGGTGGGAGGAGGTGGAGAAGGAAAACAGTAGGTTGAAGACAGAGATGGCATCTCTCCCTGTTCTTCAGACAGAGAATGAGAGGATGAAGAGAGAGCTGGAGTCTGTCCCGGCCCTACAGAAAGAACTAGACACACTGAGATCGACTGTGACTGAATTAAAACGCTCCTCAGGTACAAAGGGACAGAGGGAGGAGGTAGGGAGGGGACGTGACGAAGGGTAGAGGATGTAGTAGGATGATAGTTATTAGAAAACAAGGGAAAGTGTAGGAAATTTCTTCCTTTATTCTTCTTCTGTTTTCTCACTTGACTGCTCACTGTTCATCTTTATAGTTGTAACAACTACTTGTGTTTCCTTCAGCAGCCAGTGAAGCAGCTCAAGCACCTGTGAAGCCCACTCCATCGCCACCCAGTGGCCAACCAGAGGACAGCAGGCAGGACACAGCTGGAACTGTAGAAACACAGGCCAGGAAACCATGGGATGACCAGAAGGAGAAGAAGACAGATTGGAAGAAGGAAAAACATGACATTGGTGAAAACAAGGGGTGGAAAGAGAGAGACAAAACTGAACGAAAGGAAGGAGAGATAAAAGAGCGCAAAGATGGAGGTAAAACAGAATGGAAAAAGGGAAAACATGAGCAAGGAAAATTTGACAAGGAGAAAGATAAGGGAGATAAGCAGAAGAGGCACAGTGATGAGACAAAACAATTGAAGGAGAAAGAGTGGAAGAAAGAAGGGGGGAGCAGAGGTGATGAAGGAAAGCCATGGAAGGCTAGGGAAGGGAAGAAGGAACAGAAAGAAAAGAGTGAGAGAAAAGATAGAAAGGAAGAGAAAGATTGGAAAAAGGCAAAGCATGAGAAAGTAAATGAGGGTAAACAATGGAAAGGTAAGGAGGAAAAGAAGGATTGGAAGGGAGGAAAGGACCGTGAAGAGAAGCACAAGGGGAAACGCGAGTGGAAGGGAGAGAAGGAGTGGAGGAAGGTGAAAGACGGCTTCAAGGGAAGTGGCAATGAGAAATGGGAGAAGAAAGATTGGAAAGAGAAAGGAGAGAGGAAAGAGTGGAAGAAAGGTGGTGAGTGGAAAGGTAAAAATGGCAAAGATGAGGGTAAAGATCGGAAAGGAAAGGGTGAAAGGAAACAGTGGGACGAGAGCGAAAATCACAGCAAGAATCATGGTAAAGACAGGAAAGGGAAGGACGAGAGGAAACAGTGGAACGAGAATGAGTGGAAGAGTAAAAATGGTATAGGTGATAAGGAATGGAAGAGGAAGAATGAGAGGAAACAGTGGAACGAGAATGAGAGGAAGAGTAAAAATGGTAAAGGTGATAAGGAATGGAAGAAAGGGGATGAGATGAAACAGTGGGAAAGGAAAGAGGAGGAGTGGAAGAGAGGACAGAAAGAGAAAAAGCACAACGGAGATTGGAAAAAGGACAGATCAAGCGCTGAAAAACACAAAGATGAGCACAAATTTTCTGGTAATCACAATAATGACCACCATGAAAAGCATGAGTGGGGAGACAGGAAAGCCCCTCACACACATCGCAGACCCTCCATGGAACAGCCTGAGTACTGGGTCCAGCAGAGAGACCGGCTCCAGCACAACCCCAAACCACCACAGCACTGTAACTCATTGGAGACCTGCGCTCAGGCTGAGGGGCTGCTTCCTGTCCCCTTCCCTGAGTTTGAGGCCATCCTCCGCACTTACCTAGCCAAAGCAGAGGAGGCGGGAGTGGATGCTTCCAAAACAGAGGAGCTCAAAAAGCTAGCTGCCAACTTCTTCAAGGATGGGGTCTTTGTTCATGACAAAATGAGCTTTCAAGATTTTGTGGAGGATGTGGAAGATATTCTGGAAGATATGGTGGAAGGGGATGAGAACGGGGAGGAGGAAGAGGATGAGGAGGATAGCGCCATAGAGCAAGAAATGGAAGAGTTTGAAAGAGAAGTCATGAAAAAGTTTTCAGTGCCAGGAGCGGGAGAGAAGGAGGAGAAAATCAAAGGGGAGTGGAGGAAGGAGAGCGGACGAGGGCGTGGCTGACGTGAAAAAAATTGATGGATCTGTCGAAAGTAGCTGAGAGGAGTCGTGACAGATGAGGGGTTATTCAAAGGGAACACTTGCTATTGGACCACAAATGCTTACAAGTATACATTAATCATCCTGTCATCCTTTTTTTTTTTCTTTTTTTTCTTTTATACAGGATCTTATTTTACGATTGCCGTCTGCTGTCCCGGTGATACAACTTATAATTTAATTTCACTGTTTTGGGGAAGTTTTGTATTTCACCTGCACACATGCTCACATCTTGGTACACAGTGGTGTAGAGAAAGGGCTTGCATCTAAATCAGACTATAGGGTTTATTTGGGTGGATGTACAAGAGAAGAAGACTGCACTTAAGCTTCAGTGTTTTCCCTGTAATGTAATGACACTAGTTAAGCATAATGCCTACAGTAGCTACTCCTTGTGTCCATAGAAAACTCTCCAAAACGTCCAGCTTTATATATCTGACCGAGCACCTGCAGCTCATGTTGAACATCCACTGGTGTGAAAGTTAGTTCTGTAGATACTGTAACTTCCTCTCTTTGCATAGGGAGATAAAAGCTGTTAGACTGAGTTGGATGTTACTCTGCTTTGACTCTCATCTCTAGAATAACCACTGTACAGTCTCAGTCACACATGACACCTCTTCCATTGCAAACAGCACTGTGCACTGTTGAAAGTCCACCTATTCACTGATCAGGCCTGTACCTACAGTATGTCATCTTTATGGAGTAATTACTTTAGCCTGACTTTAATGGCAAATTACCTTCAAAACATAAACAGTTTTTTTATGAAGGGTGGAGTGAACGTGAACTGCTGAAATAGTTTAGTGAATATTTTATGTGAATCTATAGAAATCTGCATTGGTTTTGTTTTGAATGTTTGTACATATTGCATTAAACGTGTTTAAGAACTATGCTGAAATGCAGAAATATATAGTTAAATTATTTTATAGAAGTTGGCATAATATAGGCAGAAAACAATTGGCGGGCACATAAAATATTGACATGTTGAACATGTGTTCCTTTTCAGGTACAGAACTTGTATTGTGCACTAAAATGTCCTTAATTGTTTTATTATGAATGTAACATTTGTTTTTATTGGTTAAGTTGGTCACTTCGCACTTAGGTCATGGGAAATAGTTTTCAAAATAGCAGTAATAGGTTCCTTTTTTTATTTCTTTACGCTAACTTGTGAAATGTTGCTAATTCAAGGACCTACAGCCGAATACTGATTGTCTTTCAGAGGTTAACAATGCTGCATATAGACCTTCGTATGTTGGGATGCTCATATTTGGCCATTTTATTGTTATAAGAGCAGAATAATAAATTTGGTGCATCCATGTGATGAAAAAAAAATGTATTTTGTCATTTTTGCTCACTTGTGAAATAATATAAACAGTTACCTGCAAGCAATTTATTTTTATAAGACACAGTGATTTCAGGTCTTTGCTTATACTTCACCTGAATCTGATGCTATCGGATTTTATGAGTTCTGATGATTGCAGTGTTGGAAAGACTGAGATTTCTTTTTATTTTATTTAATGTTAATTATAATTTTATGGTTGTTTGATCAATTGTCTTACAGTTTCTGTTGAGAGTCAGTGGGGGCTTTACTTGTTTGCTGACAGATTAATACAACATGAGTGTCCTCCTCTTCATGGACCATGGTTTGCCTTTGCCAGATTTATGTCTTTGTGCTCAGAGATACTTTTTTATTGTCCCTTCCTTTTAGATTCTTTGCATCTGGATGTGTGGAGCAACAACTTGGCTGATGTTAGCAGAAGAAAAGAGAGGGTGAGATTGACTATGATGTCATACAGTCACTGTCAGTCTGTTTTGTCAGTCAATAATTGTACCTGTTCGAGACCAGAAACCATAGTTCCGAGCTGGGGAGATTTTACATGAATACTGTAGACCAGTACAGATAATAATACTGTAGAATTGCTGTACTGTGGCTTCAGTGGTAATATCACACAGACAAACAAAAACACACATAGCTATGTGCTCATCCATATCCTGCTGCCTGTGTAAACCAAAGTTTCATGCAGAGTTGTGTTCCCTAACGTACACTTCTTTGTAATGAATAACTACATAATAAAGTCTGTGAAAGGAGATGCTGTAAATCAGTCCCGTGGCACAGCTATAACAGCGTATGACTTTAAGGAACTCTGAGTTTCCCCCACACTGATTTCATTTTTGAACAAAACTTTTTTTAAAGCACAGAATGCTTCTACTCTCTGGGCCCAAAACTGGATGAGTGGGTACAACAGGCAATCAAGAAATCCGAGACATATAAATGATGTTTTGAAACATAGGCAAACAAGCCCTTAGACACAAATACAACTACAGCTAAGCATCAATCATAAGAACAACGTGCAGCATCACCCCATGGAAAACCCTGATGCTTCTACACTGCTGTGTATTGTGCTGTGACTTCTCAGTTGTGTCTGTAAGACATTTATTTTGTCAGTAGCTGCACTCTCCTTTCTGCAATGATGGCCAAGGGAATGGAAGGAGGAGTAGTGTAGACTGCAGTTTCAGGTGTATGGGGATATATACGGGTGTGTGTGTATGTGTGTTTGTGTCATACAGCTGATACAAGAAAACAATGTGTGGGTATATTTGGCCGATAAAGCTATTGTGCTTGTTAGCACTAACTGCCTCCCTAATATGCCAGTTGTGCACATCCTGTCCGAGGTTTGGCTTAAATAATGTGACTCTTCTGAGGTGAAACCCAAGTGCCTCGTTCTCAAAAGTTTCTGCAACACAAGCTGTATAATTATACCTGATTTACTGCTTTCTTTTTGCTCTCTACAGCATTCTCACCCACAGTTGCACACACATACACAAGAATGGAAAAATGTTAGACTACTGTCCATGCATCAGCATGAACTGAGCAAAACATTAAACTGTTAGTGCACACACATTGTGATATGTTTAAACTGACCTAACTTGGATCGCCACTCTGAGTAAGTTCTGGGTTTTCTTGAATGAGGTGATTCATCCAGTAATCCTTAACTTCTGCCAGAGACTAGTTACACGCTGAAGTGGCATCTCAAAATGCAAACGCGTCATGGAAAAAGGTCGGTAGTGTTTGGGTTTACACTGTTACTAATTGCAGTGAATAATGTACCAAAAAGAAAGCTGTAAATATATACAGACAGATTAGTGAATGTTTTATCTTCTTTACCAGGAGAGGAAGGCTAGAAAAGACCAGGAAGACTCGTGTCGGAACAGTTTACCTACACACATACCTGAGTTGGTGAGTCTGATTTCTGTTGCTACATCAAATTCTAGTTCAGGTGTTGTTTCTCTTCTAGCCCAGACTGTCTGTCTTTCAGTTCATGATGGAGTCTGCTGTTGCTGTACTGGTGTCCCAGTTCAAGGCGTATGCTGGCAGTGATGGTTCCTCTGACACACTGAGCAGAGACGAGTTCCACAGACTGGTCACATCGGAGCTCCCCAACATGGTCAAGGTAAGGATTGTAGGTTTACCAAACAACAATAAATGTAGTGATAGACTTTTGAAATATAGTTGTATTTGTACAGTTTTGTCACTATGGTGTTCTTATATATACAGTCTATATGTACATATATATATATATTCCAATGTTTATTACATCCATTGAGATATTTAGCTGATTGCTTTTTGTTGTGAATGTGAAATATATCTGAAGTGTGCTAATTTACAAGCAGTCTTGTTACCCTGATGGAGTAGCTTTTTTGTACAGTATATGCTAAAATGACTTGCAGCATTATGACTAGTGATTCTGTATTTTTCTTCTTGTCAACAAATCCCATGAAAACACCAAAACCAACAGTGACATAATCTGACCAACAGGTTTTGCCTGTGTAGCCAAAGCCTGGTACAGCTTATTCTTCTGCTGCCATAGAGCTCCATTGTTGTCCACAAACTATTGAGCCACACTATTGTTCCTTCATTACCATGAACATGGTCACGGCAGTTTATTTTGAGTCGATCACAGACACACACACACAGACACACACACACACACACACACACAACCACTGCCATAAACACTCACTCGTCCACAAGTAACATTTGCTAAAAGCTACAGTGCCCACCTATGTTGCGAATCCCTGAGCCTTTTAATGATAGAAGTATGTATGTGTAACTTGTTTTTAAAGATTTGCATCTTTAGTAGTTTTGCCTTGTTGTTTTTTGTCTTTTTTTTTTTTTTGTCTTTTGATGGGATTTGTTGACCATATCCATAGATTTTGATGAGGAGCTATTTCTGCTGTGTGTTTGAAAGATAAGAGTCAGTAAGATAGTCTAACTTTGCTCTGCTCCTTTTTGTTTGTCAGGCAAATCAGCTTTCTCATAAGGGTGGATTCATATTGAAATGGTTATCATCTGGATGCCATATTGGCTCTTATTTCCCTGACCATGTAATTAAGTCTTAGTCATCACTCTTGTACGTGGGCAGTCTTTAATGCATGTGGTCTTAGTGTACCTCTGAGTCACATAACAGCACTTAAAAAGAACATTTCAGAAGATTTTACCCTTTCCACTCCTGCCTGTGACCTTCAGCAGTAATGAGTAGTTGTATAGCAGGATATAACTACATTTTATGTTTCATTTTAAACGTTCCAAGAAAACAATGAGTCTGTCATGAAGAAAAGGTTTCCACCCTTCAGAGACTTGGAAATCTGGCCTTGTTGTGGTCGTGTTGTCTTTACTCTGCATGTTTAACCAGAACACAATGGTAGAAAGTAGCAGTTCCTGTGGCCTGACAAAGAATACAGGGCTGCCGCTTCCAAGTGTGGAAAATTCCATGTGTTTCTGCTCTCATGAAGAGTTGAAATAAACACAGTGGCCACTAGATGGTGACATAGTCAAAGATCCTTGTGCCAAACCACCTCTGCTGATGTTGCATGAATTTGTGAACTGGTGTGCTGTGCCAGTGGCGCCAGCAGCTTGCCCCTGTCTCATCTCACCACACGAGCCCTGGATCATCCACTGGGCCTGTCAGGGTTGTTTCCAGCATTTGATACATGTATCTTCATGTTTTCCTGCAGAATGCTGGTGACCCTGCTGTTGTTGACCAACTTATGAGCTCATTGGACAAGGACAATGATGGAGAGCTCAGCTTCCTGGAGTTCTGGCAGCTGATTGGACATCTTGCGAGCAAGCATGGGGGGTTCAGCCAATAGAGTGCCCCCAGATACTCTGTAACAGTTCCACGTGTGTTAACTGATTTGTAGTCATACAGTTATGAGAAAAAAAATGGGAAATCAGCCAAATGGAAAACACCCTAAAGTTTATTTCAACTGCATAGTGTGTTTTTATCAGTGTTCTGCTTTTCTTTTCACCCTGTTCTCTCAGCAGCTGCTGCCAAACTGGCACACACACTGTCACAGAATACTATTGAAAGATTTCAGCAGTTTTAAAACCAGCCCAGTCTGTTTCATACCACACACACGCACTCACACACACACACACACACACACAAACACACACACACACACACACACACACACACAGCTGCTTGTGCTTACAGGTCTGTGAGGGTGTTGTAGAATGCATTGTCTGAAAGCTGAGAATGTGTGTATAAGCATTATGTGTTCTTGGCTTGTCTGACTCTTGGAAACAGGCCTCTTGGTGTTTGTCATCTCTCTCTCCAGGGCACAAACAGAGGTGTGGTGTTGGCAGAACAAAATTTGCTTTAGTAAGGCTGGAAATAAAGTGTACATGAAATGTAAACACGTGGGTGTCTCTTGCTTCTCAGGCCTTCATTTGTTCATTTGTTTTATTTTTCTAGTGAGCTCTATCTTTAAAACCTTTCCACAAGTGAGTAAAGTTTCAGGGTGTGGTTTGAGTACATCTGTGTGTTGGGAAAGCTTTGAAGACGCGCGCACTCAGTCATGAGCGCGTGCTTGTTCTTACACGTTGGGAGAAAGTATCTGCTAGGAAAAAAAAAAGTAGAGATGAATGTGCGCGTAAATAATCTCAACATTTTTGTAATAAACCACATTATAAAAACTTTCTGTGTTTTGTTGAGCAGCGGAAATGTTTGTAAGAAAATGTTGCTGAAAACTGTTGTGTTGCTCAAGCTGCGCCTCTCTCCACATTCCTTCTCTCGCAGGCACACGCCCTATGACAATGAAAAAAAAAAAAGTTGGCTGTGGTGAGAAGTTAAATCACGGAAAAGATATGTGTTGCAGCTTAATCCAGCCCAAGACTGAAGAGGAGGATCTCTGAGAGAAAAGGAGTGCAGCTGCTGAAATAGATTCTTGCCTTTTGTTCCTTGTCCTAACGGTGAGTTGCCTTATTCTGATTATGACTTTAGTGCTGAGCTCTCTCTGTGGTAGCGAGATGTTTTAGTCCAAACTGTTTTCTAGGCAAACAAGAAAATGCTCAGTTTAGCTGATTTCCTCCACTGTCATCAATTTTGTATAATTTGCGAGCGCCTCTATTGTCATTAGCCATCTTTGCGGCCACAGGGATCGGGTTCTCCTTCTTTGTAATTTAACCCCAATCCCTTTACACTTCCAGAGAAACCCGAGACACGTTTACTTATTTATTTGCTGTGTGTCAGACCTGCCTCTGGCTGCTCTACAAATTGTCAGGATTAGTTGTGGCAAAATGTAAATGTGGGACAGAGGCAAGCCCCCTGACATCTCTGTTACGCACGGCGCTGATTAGTTTTGGCGCATTTGCGCTGAGGCCTCTATCGGCCCGTTAAACAGCCACTGGTGACTGTGACGGCGGTCAGATTTAGCTCGAATCAGTCTGAATTATTAACGTTATATGGCAAGAATCCGGTAGCGAGACTCCAGTGGCTTCAACCGGGTGTAGTTTAATGACGCGGAGGAGAAATAGCTGCCTGGTGCGATGACAGGTAACATGCTCTGGAGGAAGTGAGTCAGACACGCCTAGTTCAAACAGCAGGAGCAGAGAGGAGCTGATCGGTTACTAATCAATGCTCGTGATCGAACTATCGGGCGCCAGCGCAGAATAATGTCCCGCTGTGGTCATCCCGAGGATTAAAAACCTTTATTCTAACCCTTTATCAACATTTTGTGGCAGCTTGTGTCAGCTGGCGGGGTGGTGAGGTGAGGCGAGGCGTGGATCAGGTGGTTTGGGTGGCGTCACCTAATTTACCTGTGGACTGGTTTGTACTTGTCAAGCCTTCAAACTAGTTTCAGCTCTCACTATATCTGGCGTCCTCACCAGCATCTGCGCTATATTTCTGCACTATATTCAGGGTTTATTTGATTAAGTTGAGAGGCAGGCCTACTATGCAAATATTATATGATTCATAAATGGTAAGAGCTTAATTCTCAACTGCAGTACCAGTAGGTCACCATTCAAACATGGAAACACTAATGACAAACAGTACAATATGGTATAAGATTCATATTTATTAAAATATGTATTTATCATTTGTTTAACCACAGGTCCTGCTGTGATTGGAAACCTCTTTTGCAAGGGAGACAGAAAATAAAACAAACAACACAAAGAATGCTGAAATGAGCTACAGAGAAAACAGGAAGAGTCGTTTACCTCTTAATCTAAATTGTCTCTGCCAGAGAACCAGATTCCAAACTCAGTTTCCTTCATTTGAAATTTTCTAAGTTTTTAACATATTATATAAAGAATATTAAAATAAATTAACTAACCAAATTCCAAACGAGCTTGTGCAGCAGTTTCCGATCAGGATCAGGATCCTGTTCAGGGTGACAAGATATATCTGATGGATTATAGGAAAGTAGAAAAAGCATGAAATTATATTTATTTTTTCAGGTGTTCCTCTATTCCTTGCTTTTTCCACTTAGGGATTGTTGGATAGTTCGGGCCTCTAAAAATAACTTCACTGTTTTGTTCATCTGGTCATAACATATACTCATATGCCACTGGTAACAGTGGGTTATGTCTTAAGACAAAAAGACAGGAAACCACTGAGATGGTGCAAAATTCTTGTAAAATGTTACAAAATAGGAGCAGACATTCAAATATAACAATGTCCGGGGCTTCCCACAAGCATTTGTCACACTTGAGTCATTATGATCATAATCTCGACGTTATGAATCTGAGTCCATGGCAAGTGCTGAGAGTCTATAGGAGAGTTTTATGTGTATTCAGCACACACTCGCAGCGAGGCCTCTTCTTGCTCTTATCAGGTAAAACCTACTACATGTTCTTTTTCTACCCATTTGTAATTCTGTGGCCCTGATGTCTCCAGTTCTGACCGAAGGCGTCTCAGTTTCATGTTCGTCTCATTACATTCGGAAGAGACCCTAATGGATGGTGGGCTGTCAGACATTTTGATATATAGCCTGTACAGACACAAACACACACACACACACACACACACACACACACACACACACACACACACACACACACAGACACTGGTCGGCCTGCTCCTGTGCTGCTGTTTGTCTTGTAGACGATGTTAGGAAGGTGTTAGGACAATTATAGTAACCTATTAAATAATGATGAACACCATGCTGATGACAGATGCACAGACACAGACTTGTATGTAGGAAAGAGTTGTGTGTGTGTGTGTGTGTGTGTGTGTGTGTGTGTGTGCGTGTGTGTGCGTGCGTGTGTGTGTGTGTGCAGGCATGTGTGCTGGCATTGCAGGGAGACATGAAACAGAATCCAGGGTTTGGGTGGCTGCTCTCACTCACCCAGTAATTAGGTTAATGCAACAGAAGTCCTAATTGGTATCGTCCCTCTTTAGATGTGTGTGTGTGTGTGTGTGCGCGCCTGTCTTTCTGTATGTCTGTCTGTCTGTCTGTATGTCTTTGTGTGTGGGTCGGTGTACATAGGCAAGCATTGAGGTGTGACATCTGTGTCAGATGGGAGACTTACCAGCTTCTACGGTTACTCCAACATCACCCCAGGCACCCATCATCATTACACTGCTGCCTTGTGGTAGTTTCCAATACTCACTGGAAATCCTGCAGCGAGGTCCCACCCCACGCTGCTGTGATACTTATCAACTCTACTCAAGTGTGTGCAGCATTTATTCTGGCCTTTTATTTTTGGTGAACAGTTGCTTTGGAGATCTTGTTTGTTGAGACAACACAGAGGTAAACGGGAGCAGAGACCTAGGGAGACCCCTCTGTTGGATGAATTAGGATACTCAAGGTTGGCTGTACTTTTTTTAAAGAGGGAACAAGCATAACATTCTCTGTGTCCCAGCTCCATATGACCAAATAAACTGTATCTACTACAGCAGTTTTAGTTTACTGTACCAATAATATACAGTATGTACTAGATACTAATTATCATACTGGTTTTGCAGTCACTGTATAAGAAATCAATATGCTTGAACATTTTTTATCAACAGGAAATTATGCAATAAATGTGCAATCAAACTGTTTGCGTGCCCCAGGTCCATACAACATACTAACTGTATACAGCATAAACAACATACTAATTGTATAGAAGATATACTGTTGACAAATCGTCATGTTTTTGCAGTTAGTATCCAAAAAAAGTTCATTATAATTTAACAATTTCAATAAACAGGGAATTGTGCAATGGTGGATGTATTAAACACCACAAATAGACATAGGATTTAATATTTATTTTCTTCAAGTGCTCCTAGATCTGTTTTACCACCATCAGCACTTCATTTTAATTTGTAAACATCACATGAAGGAAGCAAAAGACTTCATATGTATATATGTATATTTTGCTTTCTGAAATCAGAATCAGATCAATTTTTATTTCATTTTATTTTTTGCAGCTGTAAGTAGCTTCTCTATCTCATTTGAGCAACGCTCTGTGACACAATTGGCCCTTTTCACAGCAGATATTTGTCCCAGTAGAAAAAGCTATACAATGACTCTGTTCTATTCAAGACGACAGTGTGATAGGGGGAGCCAGCATGCATAGCGCCAGGACCCTGAAAATAAAGCAGCTAAATGGAATTTGTTAACTTCATTATTACCATCTGTGCTTTTTCTGTTGTGACATGTCCAAACCTAGTGGTGTTAATCAACAACACACTTCAAATTGGCACGTAGTATGGAATTGGGATGTAACTATTGTTTTCTAGATCTGACATTCCAATGAAAGCATGAATGTTGTTCCCATTGCCATCCTGGCAGCATTCAACTGGCAGTAAGAAATGCGTGACACAAATTAAAACTTCAGTCTGCATGTCTCCAGCGTTCAGCCGAGGATTTAGCTTCAAATGCCTCTTAGATTCTCTCAATAAAAGCAGCATTTGATGTTTGCATTCCGCCTAGTTTAATCAGTTAGTCCTCGGCTGACTGGCTGGGTGATGTTTTTCAGCTCATACTCGAGCACAGAATGCAGTGTGTTCCTACAGTGTGAGGGGATGTGTGCTGCAGCAGACGGGCAGCAGGCAGTAATCTGAACCTGTGGCCTCCCGCTGGCTTGTGGGGATCAGATGTCCACCGTCAAAGATCACAGCTCCCATTGTGTTTACCTCAGAGACTCCCCTCCTCTTCAGCCTTCCATCACTCCCGCTCTCTTGCTCTGTTTACCTCAGAGAGCCTCCGGGCTCGGCCCCTCCATCTCCCCCCGTTCCCTCTCCTCCTCCTCTTCTATGCTGACATCACTTGTGTGTCTCACCTTTCTCACATGTTTATGTTCAGAGGGCATAGCCACACATATCCAGTTCAAATATAATTTCAATATGTGATCTAACGATCTGTCATTGCTGCACATTTATGACTTAAATGGCAACTCAGGTTCCTAATAACTGCTATAGCTTTTCAATAAATCAATATAATCATTAAATTTTCTATCAATATTTTGACTATTTCCATCATACAAGGCATTTTAAATTAGGTGAGATGTTTTACTAACACATCCTAATATATGATATGATTGCACATAATTAATTGTGAAGAAATCCTAATCTTCATCTGTCAGCTGTGCACAAGCATTCCAAGGTTATTATGCACATTTCTCCTTTCTGCAATGCAAACAAATGATCCACTAAATAACTGAAATAAGCCTTTTATCCAGCCCATGCCCAAAGTAAATTTATTTTCAGATTAATAAAAATGCATGGGAATGGAATTAGTAACCTAACGGCATGGTGTCTGAGTGTCTGAGATATGGTCATATCTCCTCTTGTCATGCCCTAAACTTTCCTCTCCACTTTTTGTCCTTGCCTTCCTCTCTTTAGATATGGAGTCAGCCATTCAGACAGTTGTGACCACATTTCTCAGTTCTGCCAGGGGGAGGGAGAACCTAGATGGGAAATCCTTCCAGAAACTGGTAAAGAAACAGCTCGGCGGCATCATGGAGGTGAGGACCTACATAACTTTTTTCTGCTCTTTAGCACCCTTTGCTGTAAACAAATAATCCATGAGTATAGAGGAAATGTTTTTTCCTATCTTTGTCCTGGAAGGTGTTAACATGTTAGTACTAACAGTAATGCCTGTTTGCTTCCATCTGTCCCTCTGTGTTTTGCTCAGGATACAAACAGTTCCTCTGCCATCAAGGAGATGCAGCGGGGACTGGATGAGAACAGCGATGGAAAGGTCAGCTTCCAGGAATACCTCACTCTGATTGGCTACGTGGCCAACTCCCTCAGTCAGAGCAAGTGTGGATCCAATGCAGACACATCGTAGATGCTCGTGTACCTGCAGTGTTTGATCCATCAGCAAATTAACAGCCTTTTTTTTTTCTTTTTGCACCTTTTAAGTATCTTTTCTCATTTCAAAATTTTCCAGAGATCATGTATATGTTTTTTTACACAACAGTCCGTAATAATTTTCATTCACTTAATCCAACAGTTGTGTAATGCTCTGAACTACACTTTAATGTCTGTCCAGATGAATCTTTTTCTTCTGTCACATCATACTGATCTCCACTGTCAAGGACATGTTGAAGGACTCTGAGCTGGATGTCTTTTTTTTTTTTTATAAATCAATTAGACAAATGATACTTACTATATTTTCAAAAATAAAAACTTTATATTAAATCCATACTGTGTGCAGTTTTTCATTAGTATTTCATCGATGAGCAACTCGTCTCATTGCTAGTGTTCACCATTGACTTCCATTATAATTCCGCTGGGAAACGACAAATACATACATTCAAATACTGTATGCGCACAGTGGTTTCATTCATGTGGTTTGACATTGACCCACAGGCACCTCTGCAACGATGTCTCTTCCTTTCACAGCTACCAGCAACACTTGCTAAATTTAGCCGTGACATCCATGGTTGGTCAAACTCAGCAGCCTTTAGATGCATCAACTATTGCAACCAGATCCTGACATACAGTATACGCTTCCTATTGTGTACCATCCTCCACTCTGCAACACTATACATACACACATATGGTGCAGATAAGTGCACGCGCGCACACACACACACACACACACACATACACACACACACACACACACACTGTGCTACCCCACTCACAGATAAAATATACTGCGGCAACAATAGATAAACAAGAAGATGCACTTACAGTGACGGCAGATTCAATCTTCATCTTGCAATGACAGAGCTTTTGCATTAATCTTGATGGTGTTTCTTTTATAAGCATGATCCTCTAAATCATTCATTCAAGTGTACATGATGATGTGTCTCTCATTTATTTTTGCTCTTCATTTACTTTTTATGCCCTTCGCTGTATCGATTACATTACTTGTAAATATGTTTTCCTGTCCAAATACACCTGTGTACTGAACCTTTTTCATACATTTTGCGCATGCATACGGTGTGTTCTGAATGTATTTGTGAAAGTGTGCATGTGTGTGTGTCCTTGCATGAACAACTTTGCCTTGGGGTGTGTTTTGTACTCTTTCTATGGGGATTTCTCTGCATGGCTGCCAGGTGTGATGGCTCCATTCATATGTGCTACACTAATCCTTCGGATACTATATCAGGCATGACACCCGTCTCCTCCAGTAAACAACTTACCCCAACACCTACCTGAATTCTATTTTTGCTGCTTAAAATCAATTTTAGCAAGTTGTCAAGTTATTCATCTTTGTATTTATTTACTACTATTGACATTAAGTACATTAAGTACAAAATGGTTGCACAACAGGGTAGCGGGTGATCCGCTGCCACAATAGCGAGCTCTGGCACAGTGAGTGATATGTCCGTGTCTCTGCACCACACCTCATTGTGGTCAGGAAATGCTGTTGGTCTAGTGACATGAGCTCAATCAAAGTATGAATGTTACAGATTAGTTCTGTCTCTCTCAAACTCACTATTCACACTCGATAGCTGCAGAGTTACTTCACTTTAAGGTAAATGAAGTAACCACATAAACCACATTTAATGTATACAGGTGTACTTGTGGTCATATTAAGGGTAAATCAATTTGCTTAATGTCTTCCTGTAGTTGCAGTACCATTAGTGCTCTCTGTCAATATGTCATCTCTGACAGCAAGCGATAGGGGGGGGGGGGGGGGGGGGGGGGATCTTACCTGTGTCCATTCAGCAGATAGCAGGTGTCTGATGCGTAAACAGAGAAGGAGGAGAGAAAGAATGGGTGGGGGGTAGGAAGGAGGAGAAGAGCAACAGGTGGAA